>NC_090265.1:352429643-352729643 GCF_040414725.1 Anabrus simplex
ACCCCTATATGGCAATTACCATCCTTCCGATACTGTGAGAAAGTATTTTGCGCTCTAAAGCAGATATTAGGATATCGCTTACCTTATGTAGAGAATGTTGCCTGTATATACTTAAAATTGGTAATGGCATATTCTGTACCAGAACCTGGCACCCAATGCCGTTTGGGCCGTGGGGCTGTTAGCTTGCATTCAGAATATGGTAGAATCGAATCACACTATCGGCAGCCCTGAATATGGATTTCCAACAAACAAATGCCGGGGCTGTACTTTAATTAAGGCCACGGTCACTTCCTTCCGAATTCCAGCCCATTCTTATCCCCCATCGCCAAATAAACAACCTAATGTAGTTCGTGTGACGTTAAACCACTAGTAAACAACAACCCATGAACCTGAGAAATATTATTCTGAAAGATTGTGCTCAATCTGTGCACTTTTTGGAGACCAAAACTCAAAAGTATTATTTTCAAAGGGGAAAAATCAGTTATGAACGGATTAAAGTAACTCAGAGAAGGAGAGGAGGGAAGAAGAAATAGAGCGCGCGCATGCGTTTAAACGTATATCATATGTCACGGAACCAACATATTACGTAGAATCCGAATGGGATGTTACCTTCCATTACAAACTCTCACTTGCATTGCCCGAATTCGAATCACGGCCGCCCTCGTAAGAAGCTAGCTAGCCATTGAGATATCACTCTGCATATGAGAGTATGTGTACATTGTGTACGTGTGTCTGAAGTACAATGAGATACGTAGTGAAAATATAAATGTAATTATGGTAATAATTAATATCAGTCCTCGATATTACGGTGTATTGGTTCTGGTTTATGTTCCCGGAGAAGTAATATAGTTTTGTCGGGTATTCAGGCTCAGCCTCATTTATATTTGGCAGCTGCAATGTATTTTACGAAGAGAAAGTACCACTAAGGCTACTCATTTTGGAAAAAATTTCTTGCGAAATCACCGACTCCATGTATGCCTGTCTCTCCTTTAGTAACTTCTGATCGGCTAATTGAAGTGAAACGAATTGCTTCCAACCGCAAAATACACTCTAACTCAGACTGTACTGATAAACTTGACCATATTTGAACTCAGTTTATATCGCTGTCCTAATCTGAGTTTCATTTTTTAATTTTTTTTTTTTTTGCTAGTTGCTTTACGTCGCAATGACACAGATAGGTCTTATGGCGACGATGGGACAGGAAAGGGCTAGGAGTGGGAAGGAAACGGCCGTGGCCTTAATTAAGGTACAGCCCCAGCATTTACCTGGTTTGAAAATGGGAAACCACGGAAAACAATCTTCAGGGCTGCCGACAGTGGGGTTCGAACCCACTATCTCCCGAATACTGGATACTGGCCGCACTTAAGCGACTGCAGCTATCGAGCTCGGTAGTTTCAATTTAAAACAAGTACTTTGGCGCATAAGACGATACCATTACTTCAAATGAAACGCGACCGAAGTTGGAGCGTCACGCTAGATTAAGCCTAGAAATACATGATAGCTTATTGTCTGTAAATTATTGCATTGTACCTCTAAATATTCCCTTAGTAATTGTTCTGCTTTTATGTATTCTAAATATAGCGGACATGTGAAAGGTAATGTGTAATTTTATTTAGGTTCATCTAGTTATGTGTTAACTCAAGGTGTTGGTGTTTTAAATAAAGTGGTACTTCTATACATTAAATTTATTTAAAATTGTATTTATTCGTAATTTTATTATTTTCAAAAAATGTCATTCAGTGCAAATGTTAATCATTTCACAATTTTTCTATGTTATTCATTAAACATTTTATTAATTTAATTCAATTTCAAGATATATATTCGTTTCGCACTCCATAAAGCAAAATATGCAAATTTCATTGTACACAAGAACCTCGTTTATCCGGCCCTCGTTAATCCTAATCTCCGGTTTATCCGGATCGAAAATTATAAAAAAAATATTTTTACCTGTATATTTCTTTTACGACGTCGACTCTTCTTAAATGTCTTTTCCGCCAAGGATCGTTAAGGACAGGAATTGGAAGTAATTCGGCCACGGTCTATCAAAGGTACCGTCCTGGCTTTCCTCTGGAACTGAGAATGAGAAACCGTGTAAAACCATTCCCAGAACGGCCGAGGTGGGATTCGACCCCACGCTCTTCTCAACGTAACGCACTATTAATTCACTGATGATGAGTTCGAAAATGAAACCGACGTTCCATCAGAAGAAACAATGACTCTGGAGAGGCAACAATGCGGATGGACAAACCGATGGCATATTTAGAAACCTTGACTGAAACCACACCGGCAGAACTGTTGTTAGTAAAACGACTTCGTGATCGTGCTGCGCGCAAACGCTATACAAATGTCAAAGAGAAAAACCCACAGATTATATTAGTGCTTAAAAAGGAGTCGTAAATGTACGAAAAGTGTTCTTGTATTTTTTGTACAATTGAAAAAAGGTATTACTGTACAACTTATGTTAATAAATTATATAACATGTACTATGTTTATTTTTAGTTCTTTTCAGATTATCCGGATTTTCGATCATTCGGATCAGGTCCGGTCCCACTTAATCCGGATAAACGAGGTTATTGTGTACCTAAAAATACCTAAATGAGGAGTTGAGATCTATAATAACCAAAATAGCAGTTATGCCTTCCTCAAGTGAAGTATGTTATTTTCGCATTGATACAGCCGTGAAATTATATCCACTGAGCTCGATAGCTGCAGTCGCTTAAGTGCGGCCAGTATCCAGTATTCGGGAGAGAGTGGGTTCGAACCCCACTGTCGGCAGCCCTGAAGATGGTTTTCCGTGGTTTCCCATTTTCACACCAGGCAAGTGCTGGGGCTGTACCTCAATTAACGCCACGATCGCTTCCTTCCCAGTCCTAGCACTTTCCTGTCCCATCGTCGCCATAAGACATATCTGTGTCGGTGCGACGTAAAGCCAATAGCAAATATATATACATCCACCACTACAATAGACAGTAGGACTTCTTTAGGTCTCCTCGCTCCTCTGGTTTCATTAGTATATGCTCATCAAAACATTTAAGTATATAAGTTAGTTCTGGAAGAACACAATTCTCTAACAAAGGAAACATATGTGGGAGCAATAGAAGGCATATCTTTAGCAACTGATATTTCATACTTATACAACTTTTTTTTTTTTTTTTTTTTTTTTTTGCAGCTATCGAGCTCGGTATATACAACTTTTGAAATAATCATGTTTTATTTTCACTCACTTTGAACGTCCGATTATTCTTGGTTATATAGCTTTCACAGAATCTCTGAAGATGATTTTTTAAGTCTAAAATCATCTTTGTAGTCACCCTAACAACATTCAATTTTGTTTCTACATGTTGCATCCATCCTTCATACTTCTCTATCCTTTTCAACTCTCGTTTCATTTTTTAAATGATTGCAAATTTGTGATCCCTGGGAAGAAAGCTGTGAGCTCTCATTGGTCCCTTGTAAACAGTGTTAGTGAACCTACCTGTAAATACTAAGATAAACAGGAATCTAATCACTGTGATATTCTGGTTTTGACCCCTGCAGCCATCCGAGAAAAACTTTGGCGTGTTTACATCCCCATGAAAGTGGTTTTCGAAATAGCGAAACAAGCATGACAAAACTTCATCTACACCTCTGCGCGCTCCAGTTTCAGGCCAGACATACATAACAGCCTTCTTTGTTTTGCAGCTGTATATACAAAAATTATACAACCACTACTGCCGGAGTATAAAAAAAATCACCAACCTCTCAATGGGGAACTATTTTTTTCAAAGTCAAAACACAATGTTTCTACATCCACATTATTCTGATTTGGAGCTCTACAGTCATTTCAAAAATGTCCCAACTTGAACCGGTGGGACGTTCTTGAAATATACACAAAGCGATAGTGTTATGCTGTCCACATGGAGTTGGGACATTATCTACACCCACAAACATGAGTCGTAAATTACCCTTTCGGTATATGGATTAATTTCCCAAAACTGTGGAGTTCAACTGTTTTCAAGGGAATCTTCACTGACGATTTAAATGATTTCTGAACCACTAATCCTACAAAAATCGAACCAACTCGTATGGCAAAAGCAAAGTCCTCTCCGTACTAGAGATGGGCAAAGCGACATCGCTGACTCTTTCGAAACATTCGATACGGCACAGCGAATTGCTTCGAAGCACACATGGCTCACTTTCGTCTCGGACTGCAAGAGAAACAGTGCTCTGATACGCAGTACCTGGACAGTGTTTCGTGATGGCGTGGCTTCATAGGTTAAGTTCAGTTCAATGAATAAACTGTTCGACGTTCTGATAACGATAAAATATGAGGTTCAGGAAATATTTAATGAGCAAATGTACAAAATACAGTATGATAAGCACTGTGTAATAGTACCGTTGTATGGTAATAAACTGCGTTTGTTTCTTCATTAAGAGCTTACAGAGATACTAAAGGGGGGGGGGGGGGTACAGTTAAAAGCACATTAAAAGAGTAATTAATTTGAATAATTATAACAAGCTTAATGAAATTTAAGAAGAGTTCAAGAAATGTATTCAGTGTACAATAACAAAGTTAACCTAATCCAATTACCCAAGTATATATGTATATATTCAGAGAGACTAAAGCCTCCGTGGCTCAGGCGGCAGCGCGCCGGCCTCTCACCGCCGGATACCGTAGTTCAAATCCCGGTCTCTCCATATGAGATTTGTGCTGGACAAAGCGGAAGCAGGACAGGTTTTTCTCCGGGTACTCCGCTTTTCCCCGTCATCATTCATTCCAGCAACACTCTCCATTACCATTTCATTTCATTTGTCAGTCATTTATCATTACTCCATAGGAGTGCGTCAGGCTTCGGCAGCCGGCACATTTCCATTCCTGACGCCGTCGAATGACTGGAAAAAGGCTGTGGATTTTCATTTTCATTTCATTCAGAGAGAATGTTGTTTTTTTTTGCTAAGGGCTTTACGTCGCACCGACACAGATAGGTCTTATGGCGACGAAGAGATAGGAAAAACCTAGGAGTTGGAAGGAAGCGGCCGTGGCCTTAATTAAGGTACAGCCCCAGCATTTGCCTGGTGTGAAAATGGGAAACCACGGAAAACCATCTTCAGAGAGAATGAACACTTCTCCCATAAGGAGGTTGCCCATGAGGACAAAGTATACTATATACATTTATGACTATATAAACGATTCCTCAGTATGGATAATGAACCTTTAGGCTCTGAGGACCATATTTTTTCGTTAAAGACTCTGATAGATTGAATCTCGAGCGAAATTCTTCGAAGAACTTAGGAATTGTTCCTCTTGCACCGATCATGAGGAAGAAATCTAAGAAGAGTTCGAAATGGGAATTATACATACAAACAACCTAAGCTAATTACGAAAGCATAGTGACATACTTAACAACGCGGAGTGTTTCTATTGAGGTAAGACGATAAACGAAGCACCATCGCTGTCTGAAAGCAGCTTTACTGTTTAAGCATCGATGTAGCTGACTTATACGGAACAATATTGAGTTTCGGTTCACGCGACGCAACACACGAAGCAATCTCACTGCTTCGAAACAGTGAAGCGTTGTGTCGAAGCATCGAGACAGCTGATTGCGTCGGCTCAGTTTCGAAGTAAACACACACCAGCCAACTCTACTTCGTACAGGGCAAGAAGGTCCTCGGAGGACTGAAAGTTAACCCCGGTACTAAGTGTGACAGAGTGGTTAAATTCTATGCCTTTCCGCCTTCGGACTCAATAATTAACCAACTGCTCACTTCTGGTGAATCTCAGGACCACGTGGCTCTCCGGAAGAGGAAAATCTGATTTCTACTTTTTCAATGGGTCATGGAACCGTAAGTCCTTCCGCGTGAACCGAACACGCCTATACCGGCTCGGTTAGGCAGCCTCTCCAAGATGTATAGGGCAGAATCATTAAGCACGTTGGCTAGATTATTACAGGAAGTTTGTGTCCACGTGTGGTGGAATGCAAAATTAACTTTCAAATGTAAAGTTGAAACCAAGGATTTATACCAGTAAAAACCAGCAAAGGCGCTCACTTACGGTATCAAATCAACATGCCCAACACGACTTTTCAAAACAATTTCTCTGCACACGCCCTAAAAGGAAGGTACATATATCTGAGATCCTTCTGAATGCATTCACACTCAGAAACGCGATCTCGTTAATAGCATTGCTGATACACCTTCACAAAACATAATCTACATGTTAATTAATTCAGTGAAGCACATGCCGTGTTGATTAATCACTCTAGCACAGCGGCAAATTGAAAAACGACACCCTAGAGCCAACATAAAGCGCACTTCGCGGCTCTCATACGTCAATCACATCGTAACCACATATTTAAAACATGTAACGATCTACACTACATACACTCACTTGTCACATTATGGTTCACTGTGATAGCAAGCATTCTACACAATTTTGATGTTCCACTGAAAAAGGTACGAATCATTACCGGCACCTCATAACATTATGAATAAATTGCATATCTACATGTTCGTCATTTAATATATTTTAGCTAGTTTTAGAGAACATGCACTGTGTCCAAAGCATGGCACGTTAGCTGATCCTATTTAGCTTTACCAGCTTGGGATCTAGAGTTCATCACCCTCGAGCACTCTATATGCATGATCACGCTGTAGGGCGCTATTCTTCTTCTTCTTCCACAGTTTTTCCCACACCTGTGAGGTTACGGGTGCGAATTGTGTCGCACATGGGGATTTGGCGCTGTTTTACGGTCGGATACCATTCCTGGCGTCAACCCTACGTGGAGGGATGTATTCACTATTGCGTGTTTCTGTGGTGTGTTGTTTGAATACGAAAAGAATAGTGTTGGGACAAACACAAACGCACACTCCGCGACCCAGAAGAATTAATCTGACGGGGCTGAAATCCTCGACCCCGTCGGGAATCGACCCTCTGAACCGAAGGCCTCAACGCTGACCATTCAGCCAAGGAGTCTGACTGTAGGGCAATATAAAACAACAACAATAATAATAATCATAATAACAACAACAATCTCATGGCCTCACTCGCCGCCGTGCGGAGGCATTTTGATTCGACGCCATCTAGGCTGCGAGAGAATTTAGAAGTTCCGTTTTACTTTAGCAGATTTCTGTTGAGCGATTTATGGCTGAGTTTTAATTAACGTTGTCGTTTAAACACCAAATGTGTCACCAGAGATCTTTCGCATGTTGACATCAAATGATACGGAGTGTCTAATGGACTTTTCCACCTGAAAAATCCGACTAACCTCTGATATGTTGGAACCTGTGATCTTCGAATCCTGAGGCCTACCTTATCACTGATCCACATAGGGAGCTATATACAAGGCAGGGAATGAAAAGCTCGAAGGTAGGGGTGTGGCAAAGCAATAACTTAATTTATCTACACAGTGAAGTAATACAGGACGTGGAGACCTATCGGGCAGATTTAATACTCATGACTAAGATTTGGATGTTAAGGTGAAAGTCATATTTATTTCGTGAAGTCATTTCACCCGAAATCTGAAAAATAACTGAAGGACGGATTTCTGACTTCGTTTAAAGCAATTTTTTGTTGCATATTTCAGTCATTTTGCGCTCATTTTAGTGATAAAAGGTCATATTTGGTTATATTTTGAATGCTTTTGTTTAAATCGAGACATTGTTTTTAACAAGGCACTTGTTATCTGCGTCGAGTTTAAAACACAGGATTTCAAAATACTCTAGATGTATTTTTCTTTCTTTGTCCGAAAGATAGGTAGCACGCTTACAAGAGATGCTGTACGAACGTACGCTGACAGGTACCAAAAAGCAAGAAAATGCTTCGCTTTTTTTTTGTTCTTTTTAGGAAAACAGTGAGAACTGCGCCTCAAGGCCATGCTAATGAATTAAAGAATGTATAAAGTTTTAGCGTACCTACTGCAGATCTGCTAGTTTGGATGATTAAATGTGCTGTATTATCGCTATTTTTGGCACGTTTAATGTCAGTAATACTATAATACTGGCTACCCATCCTTAAAATGCTTGTCATATTTGACCTTTTTTAGCTCATATTTAGTTAGTGTTAGGGCATATTTGCTTGCATATTTTGTACTTCTTTAGGTCATAAACTTCCAAACCCTACTCATGACTTACATGTATGTAACACAATAACAATCGCCTGGTGTTCAATCACGTTTGAAACAATCTTAACACCACCTTTGTTAGTGTACTCTTATTACGGGTCGTTAAACACCAGGCGACAAGTTATTGAATACGTCATATAATCTCTATCTGAGTGACACCAAGAACTAAATCAAACGAGAAGTCTTTCTTCCACTAGCACTCCACTTGTTCAGTCTGTACACGTACCAGGTGATATTTTATTCATCCAACCACACTCCGTCGTCTCTTTGGCCCAAAGAAACTTACAAATCGGCGCTTTCACAAATTCACGCTATATTTTCGTAGCTTATATCTCACAACTGGAGATGCCTATTGCTTGGGGTGTAAAACCTTAACACGATTCCATTTCCCCGCCGCATTATCCAGAACCCTTTAAATAACAACAGAGGTACTAGCAGAAACGCGTGGCTGATAATTAAGTCCTAGTTCAAATTGAGATCAGACCGGAAAACTGAAGAAAGAATGTACGTCTCTGAACACAACTGATCGGCAATGGAAGCTGAAATCTGAGCAAGGTAAGAAACTTTCAATTAAGAATATCATTTTTGAAGCAAGTCTGGCCCCGAGATCTAATGGTAGTGAACCTGTCTCTTACCGAGAGACTCCGGTTTTGATTCCCGGACAGTTATGGGATTTTTTCTGGATCTCAGGTCCGGTACGAAGTCCACTCAGCTTACATGGAAATAATTGAGGAGGTATCTGACTGTGAGATAGCGGCCCCGATCTAGAAAGCCGAGAATAACGGTCGAGAGGATTTGTCACGCTAACCACGCGTCACCTCGTAATCTGCACGACTTCGGGCTTGGTAGACCAAGCTCCATTAAGACTATAGCACCATGGAGCTTCCTGAAGGAAAACAATAGTTAAAATGCAGCCTATTACATGTCTTCCGCTTTTGACAGCGATTATACCATGAAGGTAGCTTACATTAAAATGTACAGATCGAGCTGGCTGCGCGGTATAGGGAGCAAGTAGCAGTTAACTTGGATTCGGTAGATGGTGGATTCAAACCCCACCATCAGTAACCTTCAAGATGTCACTGGTTCTTACTTTTCATTCCAACGGACTGGCGACACTTTAGTGTTGTAAACGTAGAATTACAAATCCCGGCAGCTAGCTGTGCACTTGGCTAAGGCAATCAGTGGTACGAGAGAAATGACGAGCAGAATACGTGCCTGTCCAAAAACATTGACGCCCACTACAGTAGGGTCGTCGGACACCGACATGCCTGTAACAGCTAGACGGAACTTCTTCAGATAACTTTTTTAAGCTTATGGATTTTAAATTAGGAATCTTATATTCCTTGGATCCACTACCAATTTTAACAGTCATCACCTTCATTTTAGTTTAGTCCTCCATAGCGTAACGGTTAGCGGTAATAGTTGCCATCCTCGGAGGCCCGAGTTCGATTCCCGGTACTGCCAGATGTTTAAAAATGACAGTAGGACTGGCATGTGATTAAAATGGTACATGCAGCTCACCTCCAATCGAGATGTGCTTCAAAATAGCTGCACCACCTCCGGACGAGATTAGTTAGTTTAGTCTGCCAGATGGACTCATTAAATGAATCGAACTTAATAGAAAGTTTGGGGACTAATGACCTCATTATTTATACACTTTAGATTATGTTGTTCAATATTTTAATACAACAAATACAGATTAATAACGGAAACCGAAAATACCATTGTAACGGTTCAAATCCCGTTACAAGGTAATATCTGTATTTTATTATTATTATTATTGCATCTGTGATATTATCATTATTATTATTATTATTATTATTATGTCCGTATTATTATTATTTTATCTGTGAGATTACTATTATTTTGTTATAATTCTTATTCAATTCAATTTTACAATGCTTGTCGCTTGCAGGATTGTACTTAGATGTATGCATATATACGTGTGTGTAAAATAACACTCAATACATGTACAGTGAGAATTGTTATATATCAGATGTTGGATATAACGTTATATTTTGCACTACTGGCGATTCTGCCAAGTCATTGCTACGTCATTGCTACGTCATGGCTACGTCATCGTGAGCTTTTAGAAATTCGCTCAGAGACTCAGCCGCCCCAGGGGATTTCACCATTACATGCAACAGTTTGAGGCGTTGTGGGAGTATGTCATTGTTATTTCTGGAGATTACGTAGCTGTGTCAACCAACATCCATAAAAGGTGGATGCATATTGTAGGGTCAGTCATTAGTTAAACGGAAGCTGAACAGTGAAGAAGTCTACGAGATGAAGAGGCCTCAGTCGGTCAGTCAACGAGTGTGAACGAGAGATGGAAAAAACTCAGTGAGCCATTAATCATTGGTCATTGAGAGAGTGAGGCCAAAGGTTGGTCGGTCACTTAGTTGAAGACACGGACGCAAGGGCTTACCATGGAGTCAGAGATGGATACCACCTGCCATGAGGTAACACCATATTGACTTACAAAGAAGTCAGATGATATGGAGAAGCAGTCACAAGGATGTATCACCAAGTTAGGCGTGACACATCTACAGTAAACATCAGATCAAAGGAATACGTCGTAATTACACTAAAAGTATTGAAGGTACAGTCAAAAGAATCAGTGAGGGAAATATTTCGTATAAATTGTTAAATGTCCGGTCAAGAAGAATTCAAATTCATGCCTAGTTTCTTTCAGTTGCAATGTCATAATTTCATATTCTCATCTGTTTTATCGCAACAAGACTCACTAGTTTTTATATATTATTTAAAGAATATATTTTGTTCTATCAAACGAATTTATAGTTTTATTTCAATGACAGTAAAATATCTTAACCTAAAAATTAATGGGGAAACCGAACGCCAATCTCCTTTTCCCAGAACTTATATGGTATGTTGTCAAAAGTAAGCTTATTACCCCACACCCTAGAGATAGTCAAGATTCTCATTCTATTATTGCTGCACTGAGTGGTAGCTGGCGCCCTTCAAATAACGTATGTGTAAGTAAGCAGGTAACAAGTAAGTGTGAGTACAAGGTCCGACGAGTGTGTATTTTATTTAATGAATATTAATTTTCAGATTTTACATTTTAAATGCAGATATTTTATAATTTTCAATTTAAATCCAGATTTATATATGTTTCAAAAGTTAGTCAGCGACATAGGAAAGTGTCACCATATGCTGTGCTAGTGCGCGTGAACCACTTCAGTTAGCAAAATTTAGATGTCCAATTTCTGTGTAAACTAAAATATCCATGAAAGAATGTGTAAAATATTACAGATGATTTTCTACATTTCCCATTTCCCTATTTTCCCCGGTCAGAAATAAATAAATATGTAAATAAATAAATAAATAAATAAATAAATAAATAAATAAATAAATAAATAAATAAATAAATAAATAAAATGAAAGTGCTCACTCACTCAAAATACTCAATTTACGATTTATTTGTGTTTTCGTTTTTTATTTAAAGTTGGTTGATATTGAAACCAGTAATCATTCCTGAGGGAAGCAGTAAATTTGTTTTGCAACAATTTTATAGATAGCAGTAGCAGCTCAAAGGAGAACAAAATGCCCTTTGTTCCTGCCGAGGTGTTCAATCGGACAAGATCTTTCTATCTTTGAAAGCTAATTCGTCTACTAAAGTCATTTCGAGCCATCTTTTCACTGAAGTTTGGAATATACCGCGAAGTCGAGCAGCTCGGCTCCTTACTCCCAAGTCTTTACAGCCCAAAGTCTGCTCTATTTTTCGCAACACTACTCTTTTGTTGATAAACATCCCGAACAAATCGCGCTGCTTTTCTTTGGATCCTTTCCAGTTCTCCACTCAAGTAATCCTGTGAGAGTCCCGTACACTAGAATCCTGTTTTAATTCGGGTCTTACCAGTGACATACACCCTCTCATTTACATCCTTACAAGCACCCCTAAATACCCTCAAACCATATGAAGAGATTTGTAGCCTTTATTTACAATCCCATTGATCTGATTACCACAATGAAGATCTTTCTTATATTGACACCTAGGCACTTACAAACTATCAGCACAGTAATTAAAACTGAGAGTACTCTTCTTCTTGGTGAAACTTACAAATTGACTTTTCACCCCGTTTACCATCATACCATTGTTTGCTGTCCATCTCACAACATTGTCGAGGACTTTTTGCAGTAGTTTACAATCCTGTAACTTATTTACTACTCTATACAATCTATCATCATCCACACAAATCCATATCGCTGACCAGTTCTTTACTCATATCATTTTTACGTAGAAGAAAACACAAAGGTCCAATAATACTGCCCTGCGGAACGCTCCTCTTAATCATTACAGGACCAGATAATCCTTCATCTACTGTATATCTCTGAGCTCTATTTTCTAGAAAAGTAGCCACCCATTTACTCAATCTTTTGTCCAGTGCAAGTGCAATATCACTCATTTTCGTAAATAGTCTTACAGGATCTACCCTATCAAAAGCCTTGGACAGGTAAATTATGTTGCCTATAGACAGAGATGTGAAAATGAGAGATCTGAGAGGCATCTCTTAACGGCTGAAATTTTTATCCTGAAGACGTCGCCAATGAAAACGAAAATGCTGATATTAAACTGTCCGAAATATATTGAGTCTTTGTTAAAATAAACTTTGATTCTTTCATTAACATATAAAATGAACGTATTTCAGTAGCTTTAAGCCTATGGGCATTGAGTGGACTCGCATGATCATGAACATTATAAATGTGGACCAAAGAAATTGGACATAACTACTACGGACTCTAAAAAACCGGTCATTTTGTCAGCAGACATAAAACAGTGAAACTAGCTGTGTTCAAACGAGCTGCCTGAACCTTTATAATAATAATAATAATAATAATAATAATAATAATAATAATAATAATAATAATAATTAAATGCCGTATGGCTTTTAGTGCCAGGAGTGTCCGAGGACAAGTTCGGCTCGCCAGATGCAGGTCTTTTGATTTGAACCCACAGGCGACCTGCGCGTCACAATGAGGATGAAATGATGATGAAGACAACACATACACCCAGCCCCCGTACCAGCGAAATTAACCAATTATGGTTAAAATTCCCGACCCTGCCGGGAACTGAATACGGGACCCCCACGACCAAAGGCCAGCACGCGGCTTAACATGTCTCAAACGTATTACTCTCCTTTCGTATCGTATCGTATGGTATCGTATCGTATCGTTCGCCAGTTAATAGAAATTTTGAAGCTACGATGCTCAAGGTTGATATTAAATACTGTTACGTACCAGCCCCGTAGTAGCTCCTCTAGGTACTTCCAGGAAGGGGCTGGTGACTCAGACGACCTGGAATCTCCCAGTCGGCCTCTGGGGTGGGGCCGGCCTTTACGTGTATTGTACTCGGCGGCCGGCTTACCTGTGAGTTTCTTTGAGATTTCGACGGGAATGTTCTGCGTTTAGTGACATCGTAAAATTTCTGGACCAAATCACGCGAGCTATAAAAAGGGGAGGCAAGCCGCGGGCAGTCAGTCGGAGTTGGACTCCGTGGGGGAGTCAGTGTGACACTCAGTGAGTTAGAGTTCGGTGGTTGGGCTGAGGGCGACAGAGGTGTTCGCTGTCGTCAGTGTTCCTCCGAGGTCTGAACGAGGAGCTGTTGTTTTAGTATCGGAGAGACCAGTGAGTGTGTAACTAGAGGCGATAGAACGGTAGACTGTACTGTGTGTTCGTATAATTCTGTGGACTGTGAATCGCCGTGAGCCAGCGAGGAAACGCGCTATCGAGAGTGCGAGGATAAATGGACCTGTGATAATGTTCGCCGTTGTGAGTATCGTCCTGCTGTTGAATACTGTTGAGCTGTTCAGTTGTTCAGGGCATGGGACTGTGCGAAGTAATGGACTATCATTGGAGTCGTGTTCAAATCCAGCTGTCTATGCACAGTGGCTGTAGGAGGTGACTGGACTTGCAGGAAAGTGAAAGTAAGGATTAGCGTCCCGGGTAAAGGAACCAGCTGGACCCTTGCTGCGCCATAAGGTAGAGAGATTCGTGAATAGTGTGGCCATTCATAACTGGTTAGAATTGTTTGTGTTTAAATATCTGTGTGAGCATTTGTTACGTCATCCTGAAATAAATTAGAGTAATGAAACAGATGGAGTTTTATTCGTAACAATACCATTTAGGCCTACATACCTACTCAGCTATATGTTTGTGAGAGCGTGTCTCTTTCATATCTCGAACTTGATGATGATGATGATGCTTGTTTTGAGGGGCCTAACATCGAAGGTCATCGGCCCCTAATGGAATGAGATGGACGACACGATATATGATAGTTAAAATTTTAAAATGTATCCACTGATTAGAGTTAAAAACAACGTGATGAAGAAAAATAAGTATGAGATTAAAACAATCGGTGGATCTAATCCTCAATGCCTTATACCTAATAAAATAAGAGTAAAATACAGAAAAAAAAGGCATTGTCTGGCAGTACAGATATATAGACATCATTTACATTAGACGTTAAAATAACACATTAAGATACGCAACACAAACTAAAATGAAGTCAATGGGGATAAAAGCGCAATTAACACAACTACACTAGGACAAAGGACATCATTACACACAATAAAACAGACCACTATCCCTCATAAAGCTGATGACGAGGTCTGCTGACTGCTCATCTCGCAGTACTCGGGAGGTTAAGACTACGCGCAGATTGACCAGGTCCACAAACTCCGTAAGGGTGTGTACCATGGTAAGATGATCCCCGCAAGTACACACCGGATGGGGTTCTCCTTTCAATAGATGGGAGTGAGTCAGGATACCGTGGCCGATCCCAAGACGACATAATACCACTGCTTCCCTCCGCTAAGCCCGAAGGGAAGTCCTCCATACCTTCGTTGTTCCTTTTATCGCTCTCAACTTATCTGGAAGTGGAATGGCCTGCCACTCCATCTCCCAATGGGACATAAACAGATGTCTCAGCTGAGTGCGAATATCACTTGCTGGAACCTTGAAAGGCAGCGGGGGCAGTGTAACTGCCTTCTTGGCAGCCTTATCTGCTAATTCATTTCCCTCTACACCTATGTGGCTTGGGAGCCGTATAAACGTGATTCTGGTGCCGGCATCCGAACACCTGGCCAGCAGGTCCTGGACCCGCTGTACCAGAGGGTGCTGAGGGAAACAAGGATCGACAAATTGTAGCGAGCTCAAGGAGTCAGTACACAGAAGAAAGTGTCGGCGCTCATCGGACAATGCTTCACAGATGGCATAGAGCTCTGCTGTGTATACACTACAGGTTTCCGGGAGAGCAAAAGAAACCTATCATTGTCGACAACGAACGCACAGCCCACCTTCGTTTCTGTCCTTGAACCATCCGTGTAGACGACGACTGAACCTGGATATCGGCCAACGGACAGGAAGAGCCTCCGATGAATCGAAGTGTCCGTGTTTTCCTTCGGGCCAGTGTGCAGATCCAGGATTATTTCAGGTCGTCGTACTACCCACGGAGGTACCACACTTGGTTGTCTGACAAGGCAAGGAACCGAAGGTACGTGAAACAATCTGTAACTGCTATCCAGTGTATTCCAACCGGCCGCGTTGCTCGAGGACACGCAGCGTACATCAAACGGTTGCCATTGTTGAACAAGCAAGGATAGCTTGGATGAAGTGGCATCTGTCGCAAATTTGCAGCATACGAAAGTAGGAGCTGCTGGCGCCTTAGGTGTAAAGGCGGCACACCAGACTCAGCGAGCAGGCTGGTAATGGGGCTTGTACGAAAAGCTTCCGTCGCCAACCTAACCCCGGTGTGGTGGATGATTTTCAGCTTCGCAAGGACGCTTGGTCTTGCTGAGCCATATGCTGCACTGCCGTAGTCTAGCCGGGATAAAATATGTGCCGTATAGAATCGTAGGAGCACCGTGCGGTCAGCACCCCAATTAGCGCTGCTAAGAAACTTCATTATATTCAGCTTCTTAGTTCATTGCACTATTAACTGCCGCAAGTGTGGCTCTCACGATAATTTGCTATCGAAAAGGAGCACAAGAAATCGGTAAGTGTCAACAAGTGGAAGAATGATATTTCCTACATAAAGCTCAGGTTGTAGATGAAGAGTACGGAGCCGACAAAAGTGGACAACAGATGACTTTGCGGTGGAAAACGAAAGCCATGTTCTAAGGCCCACTGTTCCACTCTCCTAATAGCTTGCTGTAATTGTCGCTCCGCAACTGCCATATTAAGCGAGCTATAGTGCAGAGCAAAATCGTCCACATAGAGCGACGGTATTACTGCTGAACCAGCAGCAGCAACAATACCGTTTATGGCAATCGCGAACAGAGTGACACTAACGACCGATCTCTGTGGAACCCCATTTTCCTGAACGTGGTATTGCGAATATGTCCTCCCTACTCGGACACGGAATAGACGGAGGGACAAAAAGTTCGCAATGAATACCGACAAGTGACCTCGGAATCTCCATTGATGCAGGACTGAAAGGATACCATATCGCCATGTGGTGTCATAGGCCTTTTCTAAGTCAAAGAAAACAGCTATCAAATGCTGTTTGCGGAGAAATGCATCCTGGATAGAGTTCTCCAGGCGTACCAAGTGGTAAGTGGTCGAGCGGGCGGCTCGAAAACCACATTGGTACTCGGACAAGAGTCCTTGTTTCTCCAGACACCATACAAGCCGGCGATTTACCATCCTCTCAAATAGCTTACACAGGCAGTTTGTAAGACAAATCGGTCTGTAACTTCCTGCATACTTAGGATCTTTGTCAGGCTTGAGGACAGGAAAGATTATGCCCTCTCGCCATTGAGACGGAAAATCACCCTCTATCCAGATTCGGTTGAACACACGAAGGAAATATAGTAAACTATCATCACTAAGGTGTTTCAACATCTGGTTTTGGATATTGTCTGATCCAGGAGACGTGTCCTTGCAAAGCGCTAAGGCGCTGCGGAGTTCCCACTCCGTAAAGGGCACGTGGTAGTCCTCTGAAGTTGAGTGGCAAAACTACGGTGTTGACGTTCTGCCTCCCGCTTCAGAGCGAGGAAATCACGATGGTAATTCCCGGAGCCAGATACATCCGCGAAATGACTAGCTAGATGGTTAGCAATCGAGAGTGGATCAGTGATGACACTGCCTGCAATGGAAATTCCCGGTACCGAATATGATCCTTGGATACCCGAAATACGTCGATGAAGTATGTGACGTCCTAGACGACACATATCTCTCCCACGAAGCCTTCTTACTTTGGCGACAAGAACTCGCACCTTAGCGCGGAGTTTCTTAAATGTTACCATGATGGCCACAGTAGGCTGTCTACGGTAATGTTTATGAGCTCGACGGCGTTCTTTGATAGCTACTGCATACCTGCCAACTTTTACAACCCAAAAATAGGAAGATTTTTTAATTCTTGGATTTCATCACGTATAATTCACCACAGTCTACGTGAAAATAGGTCAGGATAAAAGGCATACATATCTACAGTTACAGTGCGAATTGATCATTAAATTTAAGATCTTAAACTAAGAAAACATAAAAATGGTTACAAGAAAATGTACCTAATCACTCTCATTTATGACACTTACATACGAATAATAATATTTATGTCACACCGACACACACAACAAAATCCATAATACCATATTTTCTCGCGTAATTAACGCACTTTTTTTGACGAAAAATACAGGCGAAAACTGCGGATGCGTAAATTATTCAAGGAATTCAGATCTTTACAAATTATTTATAATTCATTTACGTTTAAAAGATACATCAAATATAATATAAAGACAATTGGTTCAACTCATTTGCGATTATCGTCATACAGCGTAAAATTCCGGCGTGAGATTTTTTCTGAAAAGTCAAATAGGGTACATCAGGTAAGTTACGACACGTGGGTTTCAAGTACCGACACTAGAAAATATTCTTCTCATTACGAGCTGAAAATACGGCCTGAATGGCATACCGAAAAAAAAAAGAAAACTATCCAACACGAGAAGGGCCGGGCATCGAAGAAGGGACCCTGCTACATAACCCCAAACCGTTCGTATCCAATCTTGTACGAGTGACGTGTCCATCCATCCTTTCTGTTGAATACGTACGTGGATCACTCGCGGAAATTTTGCTTTAGGCACTGTTTTTCGTTTTAGAATAATGTAAGGTGTAACCTTTCTACCATCAGCAAGCATTGCAGTACATCGTTGTTTTTGGCTTCCGATAGCGCGTACGATAACACTATATGTTCCTTTCTTATCGATTCTTCAACTTTGTGGCGTACGGAAACGGATTGGCGTCCGACGTGCGGTTCCTATAAAGGGAGATCAAATATTCCTTCATTTCACGCTTCTCAATCACAAAGCGATGACAATGGTTGAAATCATTCATCATTTTTTGGCATAATGTTGTTCTTCGTCGAAGAGAAAGTTCATTTCTCTTCAGAAAATTAATCAAGCCTCGGCTAACCTTCAAATCCGGGACACTGATTCCATGTGCCGCGGCTATTTCTCATTCTTTAAAACACAGCATTTCGTGAGAAACGGCTTATCCAACATTGCGCAACAAAATCATATATTTAAGCAGATAATTCTCTACTTGCAGAAACTTGCCGCTTTTTGGTCCGCGAAATGCTTTGGGAGACTTGTTGGCCGCTTGAAGTGCACTTCTGTTACCGCGGTAGCGCACGTTTCAGTTGGACACTGAATACTTGCTGCCCGCTGCTCTATTCCCGTGTTTCGAAGTAAATGATCACCGCGAGTTTGTATGATGCAGTATTACTGGAATACTGTGTACTGACAAACAATTTTGAGATCACAGAAGGTCCCGTACCCGAAACACTCGTAAAACTAGTGCATTGGGATTTCCTGACGGCTAATAACAGCAAGTTACCCTGTGTGTGGAATGCCTGCTTCGCGATAGGAAGCCTGCTACTTGAGTAGTTGGCATCTTTATTTCGAAACGCATCCGGAGCTGAGTGATGGATGTTCGAAGTTGTGGGTGCGTCAGATACGTGAACAAATCTTTTTCTCCACTTTGGACCCAAAATTATTGGGATGCGTAAATTATGCAAGGGCGTTAATTACGCGAAAAATACGGTAGTTTCACTTAGACGGTGAAATGAACGAAAATTTATAGGTATCTCTGAACACTTGGAGATAACGTTTGTTATATTTTTTGGCCATAACGAGAAAAGAAAATGCCAGAAACTGTCACCGACAAGAACCCCCTTAAAAACATTAAATTCATTAAAATTATGCACTTAAATGCGCGAAACTACCACATGCAAAACAATTCAATATGTCCCATACATTATTAACAAACGACTTTGACAGAGGGGGGGAAAACACGTGGCCTACCACTCCGACGAAACTGCGCACAGAAAAGATGTCAACAGCGCGCGAACAGCACAATAAACTCGTTCTTTCGTCCCGATTAACTGAGTCGCTAGCGCGCGCTAGCCTCTTGCTTGCAGGACGATTGCCGCCCCGAATCCCCAGCTGCATAAAGCGCGCACGCTGTTGTGGTGTGCGGGAAACACGATACACGGAGGCGACGGACGAAATATTCACGAAATAAAGCAACAAATAAATACGCTTGAAAATAAGGTTTCGTAAATTACACAAGTGCGTAAGAATTTATCCTTTATCGAAGGGGAAGAGTATTGGCGGTACTAGAGGTTATATTAGTCAAAAATCGGAAGAAGTAAAAATAAATCGGAAAATCGGAAGACGAGTTAAAAACCGGAAAGTTTCTGGGTAAATCGGAAGGGTTGGCAGGTATGCTACTGCTATTTCTTCGTTCCGCCAAGGAACGAGTTTTCGGCGAGGAGTTCCCAAGAAGAACGGAATGGACTCCCAAGCAGCAGCAAGAATAACTTCGATGATGTAAGTTATTTCCTCGCCAACGGTCCGCCTGATATCGTCAGCTAGTGTCTCAAACTTGATATCGATTCATAAGTACTAGTATAAACGTTGATTAACAAATAAAATACGTGTATCACTCGCTCACGGCAGATATCACCGAAATGTTCCTAATTCGTAGTGACATATTTTAGGTACATAAAACTAACGATCAAATCATAATTTGGAACCTGAATAAAATAAATTGTTGACAAGGAAAGTGATCGTAGAATCAAGTCCATAGTCAATATACCTTTTAGCATTTTCGATACTTCTAGAAATATAAAGAATACCCTTCATAAGATTCCTCTACTTATAGGATAAACGCTATATGCTGTATAATTCATTCGATTTATAGTCAATTACAAATACAAAACAGCATTTATTTAGAACCCAAGACAAGTGAGACAACTGGAAAGTAATATTAAGAATATTTTTTATTTTAAAATCTTTTGCTAATGGACACCAGCGAACATTTTAAAATTTCTCGGTAGAAATGCATGGGGTTTAATGGCAATGTTGCTTTCAACGGAGGAACTGCCTACCCAACGCAATTAAAACTTCTTAATAACGGAGAGCCTGAAAGAAAACTGTCGCAATTCCTGGAGTTCGACACAATAATGGACGGTATTTCGAACTAGCACGCACTGTTTCATGTTACTACGGAAACTACTTCTCCAAAATGCAGACAGCAGACATTATTCCTCTTGGTTATCTTGAGAAGTGTGAGACACGTATGCTACGATGTCGCTAAAACGCAAACATATTTAGCATCTCAGTGTGAAACACAAATGGAAAAGAAAATTGCGAAGACTAAGATTCAGAAAAAGATAGATGATTATTTTGGACAATCTGGGTCTGGCCAGAAATAATTAAAAAGGCTACTGAAAATGAAAGAGCATTTTGAATGCAGTAATTTAACAAAGGCGTACACCGTACGTATACTGCATTTCCTCCAGCAAATTTAAATTTACCGTGTGCATTTTGTTCTTTTAAAGACGGGGAAAAAATCCATGATGTTCGTAAAGTACTGAATATCCTTACACTACTGTGTAACATCCGATAAGTTTAACTGTATTCGTACTGTTCGCAATGAAACACAGTCAAATCAGATAGTACGTCTAGAATATTTTAGAACTACTGTTCCAATCATAAAAAGAAAACAGTTTATTTGCGCTTACCTGTATTTCTAACATTTATTCTCAAACAATTCAAACTTTACGGCCCTGCGTAAAAATATCTTCAGTTGAAGTTAGTAAATTTTTATAGTTTCCCCACTTCCTAAACTCAGTAAAAAGCGTAGCAATAAAACGTTTAACAAGAGACGAATCTGATTTAGTTCAAGGCTACGAGGAAAAAATGTCCAATTCTTCCAACTGGCACCACATGTTTTAACACGTTACATGGACAATTTACACCTCATCCTAACTATTTTATTGAAAATGTATTAAACGAAAATTGGAACCGTAACTGAGTTGTCTACCTGGCCATATTTTAATACAGAAGTTACGTTTAAAATATTGTCGTACAGTGACAAATACTGGAACGCAGGTGGCGATTATATGAATAATGTAGTTAAGTTTTTACAATTCTTTCGAAAAATTGCAAAGTTAAAAATATATTTAGATGCTCTCAGTACATTAGAAACACTTCATACCAGATTCTATGAGAACAGCTGATGGGGAAAAGTTCAACTCCTGACAGTGAAAAGAAAAAGCTGGTGGGGGTGGAAAGAGTTCAACTCCTGACGGAGAAGAGTATTGACTGGAGGGAAGAGTGCACCAGGCTAATGCACGAGGTATTGGAAAGGTAGGCTCAACGAAGCGGATAATGAATGGGAGCTCACGAACTGAGGTTAAGTGGCAAGATCTACTCATAGCAGCGACTAACCATACCAAAGAAGATGAAGAGGCGAATTTATCCCCAGTTCTGATGTCTCAACAATTACCTCCTCCACAGACAGAGACTTTTGTAATAATAATAATAATAATAATAATAATAATAATAATAATAATAATAATAATAATAATAATACATACATACATACATACACACATTATCATTATAGACTGTTATGCCTTTCAGCGTTCAGTCTGCAAGCCTCTGAGAATTTACTAATCGTCGCCACAATCCTCGATTTGCAACTAGTGTTGTGGCCTCATTTAGTTCTATACCTCTTATCTTTAAATCGTTAAGAACCGAGTCTAACCATCGTCGTCTTGGTCTCCCTCTACTTCTCTTACCCTCCATAACAGAGTCCATTATTCTCCTATGTAACCTATCCTCCTCCATTCGCCTCACATGACCCCACAACCGAAGCCGGTTTATGCGTACAGCTTCATCCATCGAGTTCATTCCTAAATTAGCTTTTATCTCCTCATTCCGAGTACCCTCCTGCCAATGTTCCCACCTGTTTGTACCAGCAATCATTCTTGCTACTTTCATGTCTGTTACTTCTAACTTATGAATAAGATATCCTGAGTCCACCCAGCTTTCGCTCCCGTAAAGCAAAGTTGGTCTGAAAACAGACCGATGTAAAGATAGTTTCGTCTGGGAGCTGACTTCCTTCTTACAGAATACTGCTGATCGCAACTGCGAGCTCACTGCATTAGCTTTACTACACCTTGATTCAATCTCGCTTACTATATTACCATCCTGGGAGAAAACACAACCTAAATACTTGAAATTATCGACCTGTTCTAGCTTTGTATCACCAATCTGACATTCAATTCTGTTCATGTTTGTGGGTTACTGTAGTCACGTCCTAGTTCGTGAACCATGGGCAACGGCTGAGTGGCCTAGTAAGTGGTCCTGAGAGTCGGGATACCAGTTGCTATGGAATAGGAGTGGGCATCTCGGACATATTCTCAGTCGTGGCCCTCCTTGTGCTCAGGCGGCTAGGACTATACAATTCACCGGTGGTCCATAACCCGTTAGAGGAGAGATCCTCACTTGGACTATGTGCAAGTAGGGCAGCATCCTGCTTCATGAATTTACCGAGCTCAGAACACTTTAATAATAATAATAATAATAATAATAATAATAATAATAATAATAATAATAATAATAATAATAATAATAATAATAATAATAATAATAATAATAATAATAATAATAATCTGTACCGGAGGTACACCAACTCCGTACATGTAAAACGAGCGCACTTTAAAAGGCCATATCTAATACGAACTGTGAAACTTGTAGTGGAAGAAATTTGAATGTTTGTCGTCAGATGTCTCTAGTGTCAACTTACGTGCTCCCTCTGGTGAGAGGATGGACAATTAGTTTTCAAGAGAAATTTTGTAGTCGTAAGTTGGTAAAACTGAACTGTTTGTAGATTGTTTCTAGGGTTCTAAGGTTATCAGCAGTTTCATCTCTTCCCGCCAGCCTTAAATTTTAACCAATAAGGAATTTTTGAAATTTATTTAATCAACTAATCAAATCTGTGGGTGTGTTCAGGACTTCGACCCAGATAATTCTAGAACCTTCCTCTCCGCTATAAAAGCTGGGACCTTTTGAGCCATGTTGTCTTTTGATCGCTCCAGTCCAGCAGTAGAGTGTGTTCGTAGAGGAGGCAGGGGAGGGCTTGGCTCGTCCACCTCCGGAAGGGCCACCAGCTCAAGGTAATGGCAGACATCTTTTGATCACGTAATAGTCTCAGAAAGCTAACTCGAGGGGAAGATTTCAAAATCCTATTTTAATGTAATCTTTACATGTAACTTATCAACAAGTCTAAAGACCTTAACTTAGGGAATAAAGAGTGGGATCGCTCTTTTATTCCCCTTCAACTTGGTTTGGAAGTGACTATGATTTCGTAAACTTTAAAATTTATCTCTTCTTTGGTAATTTACATTTTCTCTCCATCTAGTCACCTCCGTAGTATAGGCTTAGCCTCTGTAACGTCGGGCCATAAGCCCACATAGAGTTTTTAATTATGTTCCTGTGAATTTCGAAGGAATGCAAGTGTTCGCTCCTAACATTATGATTTTCGGCCAATAACTTTAACCTTTACTTTTTACTAAGGCCAGGTAGAATGGGCACTTATTGCCCCTGTTAACTAATCTTATTCTACTTCCTATTCAATGCAATGCAGACTGTCTAGCGAGTAAGACAGTGGAAATTGGTTAATGTTTACTTAATGTAAAAGTTAAATAGTGCCGTTGAGAGGCTTGGATCTTGTAAAGTTTAGAGTGTAATCTCCTAGAGAGTAACTGTGTGGATCAAAAGCGCTCTTTCTAATGTTGTAAATTTAGGAGCCCCGTCTCCTTTCTTGTAGTTAACTGGAGCAATTGTGTTCTTGGGAATGGTCTAACATTTGAGCTATCTATCTCAACTCTTACTGTACCTCATATCAAGTAATTATTGTTTCTAGAGCTGTAGAGCTCCCCATATGTATTTCCAACTATTGTGTGTTATTGTTTAACAAAGTTTAAGATCTGAAAAAAAAACCTAGGAAAGAAATAAACATTCAATTTTTTTTTTTTTTTTTTTTGCTTACGTCGAACCGACACAGATAGATCTTACGGCGACGATTGGATGGGAAAGGCCTAGGAATGGGAAGTAAGCGGCCGTGGCCTTAATTAAGGTACAGCCCCAGCATTTGCCTGGTGTGAAAATGGGAAACCACGGTAAACCATTTTCGGGGCTGCCGACAGTGGGGTTCGAACCCACTATCTCCCGATTACTGGATACTGGCCGCACTTAAGCGACTGCAGCTATCGAGCTCGGTCATTCAAATTTTAGAATTTTAAATTCAAATTTGATCTTTTTTCTATCCACCTATTCATGCCCGCGCCTTCTTACACCACTGTGTTCCACGATATAATAATAATAATAATAATAATAATAATAATAATAATAATAATAATAATAATAATAATAATAATAATAATAATAATAATGTTTGACTGTACTTCCCACAAACTACTTATACGATTTCCAGAAACACCCAGGCGCTGTTATTTTGTCACGCAGGATTTATTTTTTGTTAAATGGTACAAAAAAATAACGAATACAATTGTTTGCAAATATACGGAGCATCATGCACGACTGTGTACTTCTAAGACCGCATTTGTAAAACAAAATGATGTTCTACAGTAATGTGCACACTGCATAATCCGTTCACATGTGATACATTCATCATTGGTGCTTGCGTCGGCACAGAATTGAATGTGCATTTTGAATGCTCCTGGTACCTGATCTATATAACCAGCTTCATTAAATGCATGCACAACTGACGGTTTAAACCTGAAAATTAAAAATTGGAAGTTCATGTTTCAAGAAGTTTGCCTGTTTCATATCTCATACCGTGAAGTGATAGCAAATGCAGAATCTGTGATATATTTGATAAAATTACACGTGCAATGGTTGTATGAGACCTGTATACTTTCCAGGGCCCTGTTCCATTTTCAAATATGCATCGGCAGGAGTAGGGACGCTGTTAGATTAGCAGCGTATCTCTGTATGCGCTCCATAAATCAGCAATCAGTACAATGTATCTGCTTGTGACACTGGGGAAGAATACTTCCTTCAGTAAAACTTTCAAACAGTCTATCCATATTGACACTACAACCGTGTGATGGCTGCACTCGAATTACTTACGACAAAGACCTGTTTGCTGTCAGCCGTCTTAAAGTCCAGCCACAATAGGACTCTCTATCCAAGCAACTTGGATCATATTTCAGCACCTAAAGATAGAATGTTGTCCCTTATGATCAGTTCCCTGATTCTGCGAACAAAGTAATCTGATGATTGTTGTAAATCGGTCTTTCGTACACGTAATTCATCCCACAGGATGCGTAACCACACGGGACACAATTCCGTTTCTCTGTTTAGATCATTTCACCGATCGGCAGGATTCCGTGGAATTGATGGCAGGTGTAACTTCACTCGTGTCGGAGAGCTATCTGCCCAATAGTACTATCACGAATGTTACTGTTTACTGCAATCGTCTAGCAGAAGTATTCAAAGATCCGTTTGCTGATCGTTGTCATGTGGTGCTCCTGGTGTGTTCTGCATGCTCATGCAGGTTTTTCTCATTCTGATATAGGACTCTGATGTCAAAAAGTTTTCTACATTGGAATTTTCACAGTTTTCCCATTACCTTCGTTTCTCAGATTTTGTACCTTTCCAATACTCGTATGTCCTCTGAAGATAATCCTCATCATATCTCTGCTTTTATTTCTTCGGTGGCGATGGTGCGTATTCCGATTGCGAGCTTATTCCTTCACCATGACTGTCCTCATCAACACGTGCATCTCCAAACATACTGGAATCGCCCTCTTCATGGATATAACAGTCCTCGACATCTAGTGTCCTCACTTCATCCATTACAACTACCTGGCATCAGAATAGCTCGGACCCTCTCAACCATCTCACCCTCTTCCTTATTCGGACCTCCACTGTATTCTCCGGGAAAGTTCTTTGCCAGGAAAATGAGAAAACTGCTTCTGGATCGATTTTTATTTTTTTTGCATAGGTGATGCTTCCCTCGCGTCTGTCTTCTAGCTCTGTTTGTCTCAGGCTGAAAGACTGCACCAGTGTCTTGTCTACCCCGCCCTGGCTCCCGCTGACAAAATACATCACCATCCGTTTCTGACAAAGTCACACGTGTGCCTTGTGAGACAATTCTCGACCTAATTCCTCCAAATGTTAAATTTACCCACATCATTAGCTCATTTACCAGCCTAACATAAAATCTGTTGCGTGCAATAGTATTCCTGATGAACAGCCCTAACCCACACTCTGCCCTACCAATTCTAACACCTTGTAAGAACTGTTTTACAGTCTCTTAGTTCTTTTCGAATATTAACTTCTAACACAAGCAGGCACATTCTCTTTACTGACCCAGCTAGTTCTAATTTTCTTTTTCCACAAGACCCATTAATAATGATAACTCTCGATCGAATTCCTATTCCACGAAAATAATTAATCTCACTTTTCAAAGGAACTGCATAGCTTTACAACCCAATGAAACTGCCTCATATAAAATAAATGTAAGTTGATGTGCTCGCGGCCCAGAACAATAAGACAGGGGAGTCTTTTGAGTTTATGCCGTATGAAACTAGATAAACTGTAGGAAATCGTAACGTTTCATGAAGACTGTGAGACTACTTTTGAGAAAGCGGAATAATTTACACAGGGGGAGTTTAGTGGAGTCAAGAGGTAAACTACCTCGAAACTTCCCCGTACACTATCGCCGCGGCCATTCGATCCCCAGCCGCTAGAGTTCCACCAGAACACTTGTTTTTATCCCTGAACACCTTTGTAAGCTATTAACGGCACGTGCCTGGGTTTCCAGTAACAGGTTCTTGTCACCTCACTACCGTAGAAAGGCACCTGTTTGTGGATGCATTTTATGGAATCGGGCTTCCACACAATCTTAGAGCACTGCAGAAAACTAAAACACGCGAGTACTGCCTGAGATACTTGGACAGACTGAAGACGTTATGAAGCAGTAAAGATATTTGACAACAACGCTTGTTTCCAGCAAACCTGCCTGGGACACACAAAAGATGGGTCTGCAAGATTAGAGGGTGAGTAAAATAGTGCTTCAAAGACATTCCGCTCGCTCTGATGCCGGCTGAGGATGCAATGGCCGTGGCAACTACAGTATAAACAAGAGACGACATTCGAATTGTTAATTCATTCAAGCGGAATGTTTGCTGACGAACCATTTACTTTTGAGTCTATTTTCCATCAAGTGACTAACTTTATTCCAGTACCGTCTGTATGTATAACTCCGACTTGCCTTGGTCTCACTTGACCCCACCACAAGGTTTCAAGACATAATAATTTTTCAAAAATGAGCAAACGACATCATTAAGTTCGCAGAAATGGACGAAAAATATGAAATATTGCGAATAGAAACAAGAGGCTTGTCCTCGAACCGATGGAGTCATTAAAGTAGTACGCAAGAAATTAAAAACTTCGAAACACTCTACAAGGAAGAACTTTCGAACTATTCTTTCCTTTGTAGTCAATTCTATCAATAGGGTGTTCAATGTTCTGCGGATATCTCGCATGAAAATCTCTTCCCAAGTTCAAGTTTTCCTCTTACCTTTCGTTTCCTTTCTTTCTTTCTTTCTTTCTTTCTTTCTTACTTTTTTCCTTTTTTTCTTCCTTCCCTTCTTTATTTCTTTCTTTCGATATATATCCGTACGTCTTAGAGTAAAAATTACTTGTAAAAAGACTTGGATCACCTCCTCAGATATTTAAATGTCAGACTTACGCCTACTACGCTACTTACACTACATATTTGTCCGGCTCCATGGCTAAATGGTTAGCGTGCTGGCCTTTGGTCACAGGGGTCCTGGGTACGATTCCCGGCAGGGTCGGGAATTTTAACCATAATTGGTTAATTTCACTGGCACGAGGGCCGGGTGTATGTGTCGTCTTCATAATTATTTCATCCGCATCACGACGCGCAGGTCGCCTACGGGAGTCAGCTCAAAAGACCTGCATCTGGAGAGTCGAACTTGTCCCCGGACACTACCGGCACTAAAAATCCATACGCCATTTGATTTTTTTTACTACATATTTCATCGTAATTCTAATGCCAGTTCACAGCCGTGCCCCTAACCGCACGGCCAACGCACCCGGTATTTGGAATGCTTATGAACTAAATTGAATAAATAAACATTATAGCTATTATAATAATATTTTGGGTTCTTGCCGTGTGAAATAAAAACAAGTTTTCAATCCTGATATCACAATTTATTTAAGACTGTGTTTGACTATACTCCCTACGATTCGCAGCAATATGCATACCTCCAGATGTACAGTACTTATTTATTTATTTAGTGCTGTTAGTGGTTTAACATCGCACTAACATAACGAAGGTTTTCGGCGACGCAAGGATAAGAAAGGTTTACGATTGGGAAGGTAACGACCGAGATCGATAAGTGCGACCAGTATCCAGTATTCGGGAGATAGTGGGTTCGAGCCCCACTGTCGGCAGCCCTTAAGATGGTTTTCCGTGGTTTCCCATTTTCACATCAGGCAAATGCTGGGGCTGTACCTTAATTAAGGCCACGGCCGCTTCCTTCCAACTCCTAACCCTTTCCTGTCCCATCGTCGCTGCAAGACCTATCTTTTTCGGTGCGACGTAAAGCAGCTAGCAAAAAAATGGGAAACCACGGAAAATCATCTTCAGGGTTACCGACAGTGGGGCTCGAACCCACTATCTCCGGAATACTGGATACTGGCCGTACTTAAGCAGTTATCGAGCTCGGTGTGGCCTTAATTAAGGTAAAGCCCCAGCATTTGCCTGGTGTGAAAATAGGAAACCAAGGAAAACTGTCTTCAAGGCTGCCGATGATGGGATTCTAACCCACCATCTCCCGAATGCAAACTCTTATCTCACAAGTTTGGGACAATTGTATTCGATCTGCTCGTCCTTAATAAATTACGTTAAGGGGGGAGGGAGGGAGGAATTTGCTCAAAGGCATAGCTGCTGGCTTCCCACCCAGAAGGCTGAGCTTCGAATCTGGTCGATCCGGGTTGAGGGCAATCAGCCTTAACCCCCCCCCCCCACTAAAAACCAAAATGAGTCTGGGTAGCTTCAGCGACCCCAGACAGCTGAGATAAGCTTAATAAAGTGTCAATAAACGACGTAACAACTGCTTTAACTGACATAATATTTCGGTTCTGAATTGTAAAAGTTTAACTGAGAAAAGAATATAACATTTTCTGAAAACACCTGCAAACATACGGCCGGCAAACTCGTTCAAAGATCGTCATTTTCTTTATTCAAAAGACACGGTGCTCTGTGACTAACAGTAACCACAGAGATTTAACCAGAGCTCTGTATTGCCGGGTCGACAGCAGTTTGTGACCGGTGCTCGCAGCGATCAGGCAGGCTATAAATAGACAACGAGCTCGCTCTCCTCCGTGCAACTCCAACCTCAGCGCAGTGACACGATTTCAATATCATCATACGGCTCCACGGCTGAGTTTTGGTCTTCGTGCCTAGGGCCACGGGTTCGATGGCGCCGCCGTTGGATTTTAATTGTAAACGGTTAATTTCCTTTGGCTCGGGACTGGGTGTTGTGCTTTCCCCAACATTCCTACAAAACGCACACAACACACACCATACTCCATTACAGTGCATGCAACTTACAACACACTGCAGCACCGGAGCATCTGCCTTACAAGGGCTGCATACGTCTGTAACGGCTACATGGAATTAAATTATTATTATTATTATTATTATTATTAAAGGTGGTGTGTCGATATTATATTTTCGTTTACAAAACTCAACTCTGACCACATAGTCCCGTTAAAAGCAGTATTAGTCACTCATAATATTAACATACTTTATGAGTAACAAGTTTCAGAATGCCATTACTGTATATCCAGCAGGTTCGCCCGCCTGGTGGCCACGATCGTTAAGGCGCCAAGTCTATATGGCCTGATATCCTGGTTAGCTGGTTCGAGTGACGTTGGTAGAAAAAATCATCAGAATGTTGGCCGGCAGGATTGGAGAGGTGGTGAAATAGTGCTAATCACTAGACTGCGTGCCAAAAGCCTGGATTCAATTCCAAACCTCTCCACAGTGTCATATGGAGTGAGGACATACGACGCTGTTGATGGTGATTCGTCCGTCGGATGGAGATGTTAAGTCTTGTGCAGATCCGTTGGTGTTATTCGACAATATTAAGCTATGGGCTAACACAGGGTTTCACCCTCCCCCTACGTCATTAGCATCGTCATCACCTCATACCCAGACACGTAGGTCGCCCATGGACGTCAAATACAAAGACCTGCGCCATTCGAACATGCCCTTGGGACATTCCCGGCATTAAAAACCATGCGATAAATAAATTAAATAAATATGTAAACAAATAAATCCAGCATGACCCAACAAACTTCACACTTTGGAAATTATATTTTAGGCCATACTATCCATGAACTATTACAGAAAAAAAAACATCAGTTAAAATTTAGTCACATACAGGTCGATATGTTTTTGACAAGAACGCGCCTATTTCTCCATACACCGTTTAAGATGTATTTTAAACCTGCCGGTGAATTTGTCGAACTAGTGATTCTGTTGATTGTCGTCAACCTTCAGTAAGGAGAAGGGGCCAGAAGAAGAAGAAGAAGGTAATTATCTGAATATTCCTTTCAAGGTATGGTAAAATTACTTAAGAAAATCTACTACTTTCTCACAATCCTACGATATTCTTCACACAATTTTCCTGAAACAGTCGAACTACTGCTGGTGGTGATGGTATGGAGAAGACTGCGGTGCTGGTTATCCTAGTTTTCAGAAGAATAAAGGACATTTCATTTCACAAGAAGCAGACCACGGAAATTTCTTCTCGGCTGCGCTGCGCGGCGCGGCGCGGCGCGGTGTAGTGGGCGATTACCTTAAGAACGCTGCTGATTTTTTTGTCCCACTAACTACATTTATGGCTTTCGAAGACGCCGAAGAGTCGGAACTTTGTCTATCAAGAGTTCTTTTACATACCTGTAAATCTATCGACACGAGTTTGAAGCATGAGGACTTTAATCGGGATCGAACCCACCAACTTGAGCTCAGAAGGCCAGAGCCCTACTGTCTCAGCTACTCAGTTTGGTTTCGGGGGGGGGGGGGATACTACAACAAAATTAGTATCCCCATTAACTCTAATCGCGATAGAATGAGGAAATGTTCGAATCCTTTGAAGAGTGAAAGTATACAGTAGGTAAAAAGAGAAAGCGGAGAGCTATGAGAGGTACCATAGGCATCACATTTAAATTCCATCGGGGACGGAAGACAACAAAAGTTGATCAATGAAGATCAATCAGCCTGGAACAAGAGGAAGCAACAGCCTATCAAACGCAGCTAGGATACCCATCATCACGTTAAGTTCTCCAGCTGAGCCACTGCGAGCGAACCCTTCAAAGACTGATCTCAAAAGTAGTCAGGCGTGTTAATCACTATACAGGACAAATGTTCAATAATCATAGACCATGACAAAGAGGTTCAGGTCAATTAAAAACCAATCCTCTAAATCGCAGTTTTCATTCACAGTCAACTGGTACCGTGATGTATTATTGCAACCATAATTTATGAGGACGGGGCCTGGTGGTGGATTGTTTTAAGAGGCAACCATCGTCTTAGGTTTGAGTCTCTCTGGTCGTTTTGCAGGGTCAGTCCATTACTTCTTTAAAACAATATATTTTTAAAAAATTCTACAATACGGCGTGAGTGAAGAGAGCAGTGTTGCCTGGCCAAAAAATAATATTTCGGAAGATGAGAGTGAAAATTTTAGAAGATTTGGTCAACATTTCGGAAGATGTTTATAAATATATCATATTACTAATGATGTTATTTAAAATTAAATTTGTGAAGATGGAAGCTATGCACTTTAGTATCCTCGTAGTTAATATAACCGTCTTCCGAACATAAGATATAAATTATTAATGAAACACCGGTACAAACCTGAATGTTTTTCTTCTAGGTATGTACTAGTGGTTTCCACAGACGGAAACATTTAAAGGTTATTTTAAACTAAATAATCAATCAGTACTGAAATATACTTTCATAATTTTCACACATTAATATAAGCTGCTTCTTCGTCCTCGCTGTCTTTATAGATGTCAGTGTTCATCAGATGTAGAAACTCAGCTCCAAGTTTCTTTCTTGGTGTTGGAAAATCTTGACATTCGAGAAACTCGTACCACTGTCACGTTAATGATCAGTTTTCAAAGCCATTAACTGCAACCCAATACTGTTAACATTGATAGAGCAGCTGAAGGAAAATTGAACATATATTGAAGATATAAGCACAATGAATGATAATTCCAACTTGTTACTTTTATCTTTGAAGTGAGGACGGAGGATAATTTGGAGGGTTTCCACCTAATTTCGTATTTTCTGGAGTCTTCTTTTTTAAATCGGAAGATCTTCTGAAATTACGCAGTATCTGGTAACACTGGAAAAGAGTATTGTATTTGTGAATTAATTTCAGATCAATGTTCTGACCGATCTTGACGTTTCATGACCTGCAGGCACCGAAAAAGTGGGAATAGTAAACATTACTTGCCTCATTTGACTCTGCTTGAAAATTACGACTTAGAATGTTCGCTCCTGCCTTAATTTTAATCACCTTGATCACCCTTTATCACTACATATTATTATTGAACGGCCATTTTTTCTATTGGTCTTTTGTCACACCGACTTGGATACTTTTTGTGGACGATGGAATAGGACACGGCTAAGACTGGGAAGGAAGCTACCGTGGCCTTAACTGAAGTACAACCCCAACATTGGCCTGTTGTGAAAAATGAGAAACGGTACACCATCTTCACAACTGCTGACAATAGGGTTCGAACCGACCATCTTCCGAATGTAAGCTAACAACTAAACGGCCCGAACCGCAGAGTCAACTTCCGGTGGACGGAGGACAACCTGCACAGAAATGCCAAAAGTGGCAGAGTCCTCTCAGCAAGACCAAGACATCCCCCAGTGCTAATCCAGGTCGGCTAGAAAACAGAAGACTCGTGACGAGTGTCTAACCTTCTTCGCAGGTCAATTCTACTCGCAGTATGAACATCTTGTGAATGCAGCAGAATTACAACTAGCGCTCGAAGTAGAGCAGAGAGGTGTTGGGAAGGTAACTAGAAATATTCAGCTCCAAGAGGCAATAAATCACTGTCCTCTACAAAACATAAAACGAGACGAAGCAGTCTGCACACAGATAGAGCGCACTTCACGTGCAGACTAACAGTACAAGCCTCACTGACCAATACACGAACACGCTCGCTGGCGGTGACAGACACTACACTCAAAATACAATCAAAAATTACTTAACAAAACGGACCGTTCGTTAATTGAGTTACACAATTATTGTTCTGCACATAATTCCACATACCAATTACAGAAGCAGTACATTCACCATCACCAAAGGCTACAACTGCAAATGAACATTTTAACTGTACATAGTAGAGAACGTATAAAATTAATTACAACGCAATCCAGTGGTAGACTTTCAAGCGTCACAGATTTGAACAAAGCCCTGGGAACAATTCTAAACAATCCACTGATGTATAATTATAGGATAAATCGACTAACCAACCTATTCTGCACGGCCTTGCAAATTGTGAGGTTCGAACAGCGACAAAGGGATCAGAGCTTCTTGTTCCTTCTGCATAGCTCTTGTTATGATCACATCATGCTTGCTGATCGCCATTTCTGGTAAAATTTTCTCTTCTTACCACTCCCAATCCTACAAGTTTCATAAGGACTAGTGTGTCCACTTTTCCTTCCTCTCGTTAACCCAGTATTTTATAAATTAACTCCCCTATTCTTCAATGAGTCACACTACTTCCAGCATCATTAGATTTATTTAATGTTCTCTAACCTCAAACCCCAGTTAACTAATTATAAAATAATTCTGACGAGAAATGTCATTCAGACTGGGGCCGGGGTTGTCCGGAGAAAACTCGATGTGACGCTTTTCATGTAACATAAAAAGTTATTACAGCTGAACAATTATTACCAAAAAAAAAAGAGGTTTACATATTATTTTAAATAAGATGGATGGAGAAGACGCGACCGCACTAGCTGAAGTTAAGTGCCTGCGTCATCACAAGAAGGCGCCCAATTAAAGTATGCTTCGGAGATAGAAGGCCGTTACCGCGCGGTGTAGAGTGGCGTGTGAATGCCGAAGACATGTAGACGCAAGTGTAATACACTAATAACTTGGAAACAATATGCTTCAACCCATGGGTAAATAATGCAAATATTATTATTATTATTATTATTATTATTATTATTATTATTAGTAGTAGTAGTAGTAGTAGTAGTAGTAGTAGTAGTATTACTTGTGAGGTAAGGATATGAAGTGTTTACATTCATTTGGTATTAGTATTTTTATTAGTTACGTAGTTGTGTACGAACCTTATCTGGTATAATCATGATCGAATTATATGTGAGGTTATGTCATGAAACATCTGCTGTATATATCTTAATATGAGTTTATTTGATGTAAGAACATGTAATTAATAGTATACAATTTAATATTAACTGTATATATGATGTATAATCCGATGTAAGCTGCCTCTGTGGATCCGTGGTAAAGTGTCGGCCTCCGGATCCCAAGATAGCGGGTTCAAACCCGGCAGAGGTAGTCGGATTTTTGAAGGGCGGAAAAAAGTCCAATCGACACTCCATGTCGTACGATGTCGGCATGTAAAAGATCTCTGGTGATACATTTGGTATTTACCCGACAAAATTAATTAAAATCTCAGCCATAGACGCCCAAGAGAGATCCGGTTTACTCTAGGTCCGCTAGATGGCATACAGAGTAAACCGGAACGTCGAAATTGACGAGCAGACAGCCAGATGGCGTCAAATCGAAATGTCTGCAAACGGTAGCTGAGGCCATACGATATTATTATTATTTATCCGATGTAACATTATGTAACACACTGTAATAAGTCCAGAACAATGCTATGTGCGACTAGAACTATGTAGAAAGTTCTTTACTTTTTTTCCCCCCTTACGTCGCACCGACATAGATAGGTCTTATGGCGACGATGGGATAGGAAAGGCCTACGAATGGGAAGGAAGCGGCCGCGGCTTTAATTAAGGTACAGCCCCAGCATTTGCCTGGTGTGACAATGGGAAACCACCAGAAACCACCTTCAGGGCTGCCGACATTGGGGTTCGAACCCACTATCTCCGGATTACTGGATACTGGCCGCACTTACGCGACTGCAGCTATCGAGCTCGGTCATTACATTATAAACAGGCTCTTAGAGACTCTCAAATTTACGAGAAAAACATGTTATGTCATATTCTTCTAGAAGCCTGGCCAGGCAACGTATATAAAAAGGCAGTCTTGGGAGTACAGTTGAGTTGATTAATGACACTTGTGTGGAAGTCGTGGTACATTAATGTTTGAAGTTAAGTATGTGAATTGCTTTTGTTGGGGTGGCAGTTGACATGCAACTGTTGCAGTCTCTCCTTATCCTTATTCGTCATAGTAGTGTTTTATTTCATGATGGCAGTTCATTAGTGCGTGCCTGTGGAAGATGTAAATATAATTTGTAAATAAAATTGTGTGCACAACGGACAGCATTTTGGGTGCGTCTTTGTAGATACATCAATGTGAGGTGAAATTTCATTAGTCTTGATGATATCTATCAGACAACTGCAGAAAAGAAGAAATGTGACGGTAAATTTTAAAAAAATGAAGGTTTTTGACGGATTTTGGCATACTTTACAAACAAATATATGACTAATAAACGGGTAAAACATACTGAACGCGTATGCATAAGAAAATCAGATTCGATAAGATATCGAATAAGACCAAAAGAACAACTGCAAAACGAACGACCAATACAAGTTTGATACATGGTAAAATTTACACAAATAGCAATTGACATGAATAAAACGGTGTGAAAATTTCCATAAGTTGATTATTTCTAACTAGCTTGTACCCGCAGATTCGCCCAGGTTTATTAATTCAACCGTTAGATGTTTAAAACCATTTATTAGAAGCAAAATAAAAACATTATATTGTTACTTACAATGCTTAAGATACCGGGTTGGTAGATGGTACAAATAATATTAAAACAGTTTAAAGGCCATATTATATAAAAACAAACTGTTTTTTTTTTTTTTCGTATAGAGCTTCCGGATAAACTATATTAGAATTTCCAACTCTAGAACAACCCACGTACAACTGACTATGGGAGAAGCACGGTTTCCGAAGAGAGTCCTACAACTTTAAGCGATTGTCCTTGTGCCTTGTCGATGCACATATGAAACTCTAACGAACAGGGAACTGCAGACGTCTACATTGAAACGGAACATTCGAACGGATGATTTGAATCCGAGGAATCCGAGGAAAGGAAAAGTGCAGAAACCTGCGAAAGAAGAGACAACTAAAGTTTAACACACTTAACAAGTCAGCGTGGGGAAGAAACACGAGGTGATAAAGATATAGTGCGTGAGTTGGTAGATATGGCACGTCGAATGAATACCAAACGCAGCTGGACCCCGTAGTCGCAACATACACATTTCAAAAATAGTCAGTCTGGTATATAGTAATTAACTACTCCACCAGCGGCATGTTCAGTCATGATGGTGGCTACAATAATATTAGGCAGCAGTTTCTTGATTGAGAGACGTGTTCCGTTTCAGAGGGAAGGAGGATTCTTATTCCCGAGAAGGATAATCGGTGCCATAATCGTCCACTCAAAGATGTTTGAAGGTACCCTCCGTGGCTCAGGCGGCACCACGCTGGCCTCCCACCGCTGAGTTCCATGGTTCAAATCCCGGTCACTCCATGTGAGATTTGTGCTGGACAAAGCGGAGGGGTACAGGTTTTTCTCCGAGACTCCGATTTTCCCCGTCATCATTCATTCTAGCAACACTCTCCAATATCATTTCATTACACCGTCCGTCTTTAATCATTGCCCCAGAGGAGTGCGACAGGCTTCGGCAGCCGGCACAATTCCTATCCTCGCCGCTAGATGGGGGCTTCATTTATTCAATTTCCTGACTCGGCTGTATGACTGGAAACAGGCTGGGATTTTCATTTTCAATCAGAGGTAGTGTGTCGGTTTTCGGGCATCAAGATTATGGCTTCAAATCCAGCCGAGGTGGAAAGAGTCTATCAGTACTCCATACTGTACGTCGATGGCATATAAAACGCAAGGTAAAATAGAACGTAGATTTACACACAGGCACTCTAACGGCGTTGAATCAAAATGCCTGAACACGGTGGCTGAGAGCATACTCTTTTTCCGCAACTATTTTCACGTCGAACCGACTCAGCTAACTTTTCAGGCGACAATGGGATAGGTAAGAAGAGACTGGGAAGCTGCTCGAGACTGTAAGTTCATCCTCTGCATTTATCAGGTGTTAAAATGGGAACCATGGAAAACATTTTCAGAGCTGCCGAGGTGGGGTTTGAACCCATTATCTCCAGAATGTAAGTTCACAGCGACATGAAATGAACCGCGTAGCCAACTCGCTCGGTCATATTATTAGGCCTATAGCAACATTTTTTTTTAAATTTACAATTTCTTTTACGTCGCAGAGACACAAATAGATCTTATGGCGCCGATGGGATAGGAACGGGCTGGGAGTGGGAAGGAAGCGGCCGTGGTCTTAATTAAAGTAAACCCCAGCACTTACCTGGTGTGAAATTGGGAAACCATGGAAAACTATCTTCAAGGCTGCCGACAGTGGGGTTCGAACTCACAATTTCCTGAATGCAAGCTCACAGCTGCGCGCCCCTCACCGCACGGCCAACTCGCTCGGTAACAACTGATTTAAGGCGACAGTTGTATCAGATATATCAATGATCGACCGTCATTAGAGGCACAATTTTGGTCAAATCACAAATAATATATCAAGCATTAACTTCAACATGAATACAAAGTTCCATTTGGAGATTAAATCACAGATTCCTGGAACCCATTTAAAAATATATACATACGCTATCTATTTTACAATTTGCATTACGTCGCACTGACACAAATAGATCTTATGGCGACGATGGGATAGGGGAAAGGACTAGAAGTGGGAAGGAAGCGACCGTGTGGCCTTTAATTAAGGTAGTGCCCCAGCCCCAGCATTTGCCTGGCGTGAACATGGGAAGCCCGCTGAATTCATACCAACCCTATTTGTATATATAAACACATACAAACCACCAAAATCCAAATCAAGTTAACAATAAGGAAATTAAATGGAGCGATGGTTGATTCCATAGCACGACACAAGGGAAAAGTACAGAAGCATGCAAAAGAAGAGACAACTAAAGACAAAAACACCTAACAAGACAGGGTCGGAAAGAAACACGAGGTGATAAAGATATCGTGCGTGAGTTAGGAGATATGGCATATCGAAGTAATACCAAACACAACTGGATTCCGTAGCCGCCACATACACATTTCACAAATAGTCACTGTCCGGTAAGGTAATAACCTCATCAAAATATAGTACAGTGATTATACATAAATCGTCTTCGCCTTTTACCGCTTCTCCCACACCTGTGGAATTGCTGGTGCGAACAGAATCGCACATGTGGACTTGGGCCTATTTTACGGCCAGATGCCCTTCCTGGCACCAACGCTATGTGGAGGAATGTATTCACCATTCATCCACGGAGTCGGATAGTGATTATACATAACTATTTTTTAAAAAACAGGCTCTGCAATAGTTATTCGAATACATTGCTTTATAGAAATGTCCCGTCAATACAAGAAGAACATTTATATGGTCATTTAATTAATAATAATGTTATTTGCTTTACGTCCCACTAACTACTTTTACGGTATTCGGAGACGCCGAGGTGCCGGAATTTAGTCCCGCAGGAGTTCTTTTACGTGCCGGCAAATCTACCGACACGCGGCTCATGTATTTGAGCACCTTCAAACACCACCGGACTGAGCCAGGATGGAACCTGCCAAGTTGGGGTCAGAAGGCCAGCGCCTCAACCGGCTGAGCCACTCAGCCCGGCAGTCATTTAATTTTCAAAACCCAAATTCTATTTCGGTTTTTCACACATCTCTAAAAATCTGAAATAATAATAATAATAATAATAATAATAATAATTATTATTATTAATATTATTATTAGCAACAGACGGTTGAGGCGCTGGCCTTCTGACCCCAACTTGGCAGGTTCGATCCTGGATCAGTTCGGTGATATATGAAGGTGCTCGAATACAATGGTAAGTTTACTGGCACGTAAAAGAAGACCTGCGGGACTAAATTCTGGCACCTCGGCGTCTCCAAAAACCGTAAAAGTAGTTAGTGGAACGTAAAAATAATAACATTCTTATTTATTATTATTATCAGCAGCAGTAATAGTAATAGCAGTAATGTTATAGGTTTTACACCCCACAAAATGCTTTTACTGTTTTCGGAGACGCCGCGGTACCGGCACTTTGTCCCGCAGGAGTTCTTTCACGAACCACTAAATTGGCCAAAACAAAGCTGGCGTATCACGGCACCTTCAAATACCACCGGACTGAACTGGGATCACAATAAACTACAACCGATATCTACATTTAACATACTGAATAGTCCACTTACTCTAGTAGAACGACAGTAAACTTATCGGCGCAGAGAAAGAACAAGTAAATTTAGATTTGCGGACGATCCGCACACTCCAAATTAACCCAATATTAATTTTGAGAGAGAGGAAGGGACTGGAAGTGGTGGAGGAGGAGGGGGTAAGAGGAGGAGTAGGAGGATGGGAATTACACGAGTTAAAAATAGGCCTAAATAAAAGTTTTACACCCGCTGCTGGGCACAATGAAAATTATTACCGAAGTAAACAAGAATATTATCTTAACAAAACACAAAGTTGAGCGGATATTGGGGGAGTATACATCTACAACTTTCTACCTGAAAATACAAGGCGAGCAAGATAAGACTTTATTATCTGTTAGTTACTGAAAGTGCTGAACTAGAACACGAGCTCCAGCAGTAAGTTTAGGTTTCGCTGGAGGCTCAATCGATAGGAGCGGCACGAAGTGAGATTATGAACACAGTGGAGTTCGTCCTATTTCATAAATGTACCCGCACGATACCAATTAACAAGAACCAGTGGAAGATGTTCCACAAAAATGTATTTTCACCTGGGATAAATTTACAGATACTAGGAGCCCCTACCTAATGTGTGCCTAGATTTAAGAAAGTTCTTGCTTAAATCAGTTTTCTCTACGAAAGAAGAGGCGTAGGCCATACGCCACATTTTAGTTATGGCCTCATATCAGGGGTTACTACGAGAGGGTAGTGGGACTAATTACAGGGGGTTCCGTTAGTGCTTCCTTTTAAATCATACTGATAACATAGCGCCTCAGCAGGTGATACGAGTGGTTGAAAAAGATCCGTGAATGAAATCCTTAAAAAAATAAAAAAGTACGATAGTAGTTTTACGTGATTATATCCATTTTTACGCGGAATGTGAACCACAGGGGTGTAACTTTCCATTTCAAGAATTCGAAGTACACTGGCCACCTTGGTGATAAACGAATGTCGCTCGGCTATCACATCCCCTTAACAAATTATCCATCACTCTGAAAGTGTAACCCAGAACAACGACGCGTTACGGCTACAAAATATTTTTAAATTCTGTAACATGACTATATTGCTCCTTTTTTTTTTTTTGCTAGGGGCTTTACGTCGCGCCGACACAGATAGGTCTTATGGCGACGATGGGATAGGAAAGGCCTAGGAGTTGGAAGGAAGCGGCCGTGGCCTTAATTAAGGTACAGCCCCAGCATTTGCCTGGTGTGAAAATGGGAAACCACGGAAAACCATTTTCAGGGCTGCCGATAGTGGGATTCGAACCTACTATCTCCCGGATGCAAGCTCACAGCCGCGCGCCTCTACGCGCACGGCCAACTCGCCCGGTATATTGCTCCTTAAACCCACACACCACGTCCATATTTCCACCATTTCTGCTGATACATTCGTAGACCTTAATAACAAATAAACCCCAAAAATTCTTTCATCACGGTCAAGTATCTGTTCCTGACATATCTAAACTAGGGTCGGGCAATATGTCCCTGTTTCGGCACACTGTGTCGGCGCACAGTTATGTTCCGCTGTTCCAGAACACCGAGTGTCAATTGTTCCGAAACATTCTTAAGCGAGCCGGAGACATTGACTCGCTGTCCCGTCAGAAGCGCCGCTATGCACCGCCCTTCGCCTACTAGCTGAACTGTGCAACGGGCGCACGGGACTGTAACTGTGCAGTGTAGAGAGAACTTCAAGAGGCAACATTACATGCTCCGCGCCAATGGGAACGGGCCTGTACGGAACGTGCTGTGTGGTGTGTGCCTGTGTGTAGTTATGGCCATGGTCCAGCATAAAGCTGCAGGGAACGTGAACGAACAGTCGGAACACTGAAATTCGCGCCCAATAATCACGTTTAAAGGCTGCTTTTAGGTTAAGATTTTTCCGGTCAATATAAAATACACATAACACGGTTACAATGGCAGTGCAGGTCTTTAAAAGTAACCAATTCAAGAATATTTTCACCAGTTGAATGTATTGGTCTTTACTGTGAGCAATTAGTGAGTAATTAATATCTCGAAAATTTTCCTCAACACTTTCTCGGGGATTGACGTTAAAAATTAATTTAGACTTTAAGAAAACTTTAAAACCCAAGAAAGATATAGGTCGTCGCTTTGGAATTAAAAATATAACTGAATGAAAACATTGATGCACTTTCGTGCTGTTATGCTCTCTGCACTTCGAATTCTTTCCCTCTCAACTTCCATTTACTTTCTTCAATATCTCGAAAATTTACCTCAACACTTTCTCGGGGATTGATGTTAATAATTTGGACTTTAAGGAAACTTTTAAGCCCAAGAAAAATGTAGGTCATCGCTTTGGAATTAAAGATATAACTGGATGAAAAAATGTTGACACTCCAGCACAGGGCGGCACACAGCCGGTATCGACAGGCAGACACAGCCAAGGCCAAGTAATCTATCTAGTGCGGCCTTGACACAGCACGTTCAGTTCAGGCACATTCCAGCTGGAGCGGAGCATGTCCTGTTGCCTCTCGAAGTTCTCTCTAGGACGCAGTTACAGTCCTGTGTCCCGTGTCCCGTGTCCCGGCACTCTGTACCGAAACACTCCGCCTCAAGCTCCTAATATTGCGGAACAAGTGAATGTTCCGGTCTGCCTAACCCTAATCTGAATATGACCTCAATATACTTAGCATACTCTCTTCGTGTGCCTAAGTACCGACCAAAATATGTAACGTTTAGACACTTTAAAAGCATGAATTTAATACAATTGAGACAAAATGCACAACTCTACCCCTGGTATGACATAATGGTAAAGAGAGACACTGACGAGGAAGTGGAAATATTTAATTCCCATTTACAAGAATTACGCACTCAAGCGTAATGTGAGGGTAACACGTCCGCCCTGTCCTTGGCTGACTACTAATGTTAAGACTATGAGGAAAGAATGAGCCGCACTACACCGACGCTATAAGCAGACTCAACTAGCTGAGGTACATGAGCAGTACCATGTTCTTCGAAACTGAAGGTAGTAATTTGTAATAAGAAATTTACTTACTTCCAGCATTTGAACAAAAATATGGACACTGTTACACATGGCGAGAACTTCGGTCACTGGGTATTCGCAAACCACTTGCGAAGCATACTGATCCCGAGGTGTCCCTTGATGAACTAAACATACATTTCTCCACAGAATGTCTCACGCCCGACACACCGTATGTACAAGAAACCACTGATAAAATATTAAAGCAACAGTCTCCAGTCCGTCCTATATTTGAATTTGATACTGTTACAGAGCATGAAGTAACAACGGAAGTTAAGTCTCACGCAACAGGAACTGATGAAATTTCCACTTCATTCGTGACCTATATAATTGACATAATATTGCTCATTATTACGCATTTATTGAATACCTGCCTAACATTTTTTCCTTTTTTTTTTTTTTTTTTTGCTAGTTGCGTTACGTCGCACCGACATAGAGAGGTCTTATGGCGACGATGGGATAGGAAAGGACTCATTCCAGGTGTCTGGGGCAAGGCTACGGATTACGGAACTCTCTTCCTGTTACTGTATACGTAGTAGCACTTCAATAGCCTCATTTAAACGGTCTTGTCGAGATTTCCTCTTAAATACGTGATCAGCTTAGATGAATGTTAGTGTGTATGAGAGCAAGTATGATTTAGAGCTATTGTTAGATGATGTAGATAGATAATATTAATTATTAAGAAATAATTATAATATCGCATTACTTCATTCATTGAGGTCGTTTTTAGTGACTTAACAGCGTTATTTTTCCAAGTTACATGACTATGTACCGTATGTTCTATGTTGTGGTTAAGTGTAAGAGAGGGCCGTGAGGCCTAACTTCACCATATACAAAGGCATTAAATAAATAAATAAATAAATAAATAAATAAATAAATAAATAAATAAATAAATAAATAAATAAATAAATAAATAAATAAATAAATAAATAAATTATAGGATGACTAATTTTCAAGTGCAAGTGTAAAATGCAGTCTGGAGAAACGCTCACTTAGGATGTTCCCTGTCACGGCTACGATTTGAATATTGAGTCTTCGAATGATGCAACTTCTCCGTCGAATTGTGAAGCAAAGTAAACAGCTTCGTTAAAAAGGCAGGTCAATTTACAGTTTACAAAGAAAGGTATCATTATGCGCTTAACTATAATACATTTCGTGCTCTAACATCCTCAATGAATTCTTGATGTCCTAGCGTGTCCTACGATGCAGCTTCTTCAGACTGTCCCAATACAAAGTGCACTTATCCTTCCCCGAACTAAACGTAAAGCTCCGGTTCTAATGGAATGCACCGACAATGAAGTTGAAAAAACGCACTTTTAATATTAATGGACATGTCAAACAACTAACCGTTCGAATATCTCATTTAATAGTGCTAGGCAACTTCTTGCAGCAAATAAAGTACTGTCAGGCTTCGTGATTGCTGAAGAATCCATCTAGTGATTCAATTCGATTTATACAAATAGAAAGAACTGCACCAGGCGAGCCGAATATATTCTCGAATACTCTCGGCATAAAAGCCGAACGATAAATAAATAATAAAATAATCCAGATTTATGGTAGTTCATTATTAATTCTATTATACGGTACAACGGACTTACTGCACTCCAAAAGAAAGTGAATTCAAACCGAATTACAGCAGTTTTGCCCAATTTTGTACAAGAATTGTTTGGGTACTCCAAACGATATGAAGGACCTTGGCTTGTTAAGTCGATTGCTGCTGGCCTGAAGATATTGGAGCATTACATGGTCAGCCAGGCGACATCCTCAGCCATACTGCTTGGCTTTCGTGACTACGTCCACTCCTTAGTTAAGTCTCACGAGATTGAGTGAACTCCGTTTCAGCCCTCAGCACATAATTAACATTCTTGGACTGGTCGGAAATCAAACTTAGGGCCTTCAGGTAAGATTTAGGCACACTACTCCTACACTACGAGGCTGGCACAAGGATCCTTACAAGTAATACCTGCTGGGTTAAATATTTTCAGAAACCTCTCTACAGCACGACTAAATAAGACGAAAGAATAAAAATAATGTCTCTGGTGGTAAGTCCCACTAACTACTTCTACGGTTTTCGGATACGCTGAGGGGCAGGAATTCTTTCCAGCAGGAGTTCTTTTACGCGCCAGTAAATCTACTGACATGAGGCTCATACAGGCCAGTACCTTCAAATACAACTGGACTGAACCACGATCGAACCCTCCAACTTGGGCTCAGAAGGACAATGCTTCCACCGTCTGAGCCACGTAAGACGACAGCGTTAGAGGGGGAATCCTTTCTAAGTATCCTGCACGTATAACGTCCATTCTATGCCTCTAATGGCTCTTCGCAATTGGAATGTTGTCGTAAGGACTTCGCCCTACTTAAAAACCTAAGATTCTTGAGAATCCTACTGATATTTATTACATGCTGTACTCTCGTCTTTTGGCGTTTCTCTAGTGGCCTGAACTTAGCAAATGCTGTATTAAAATGCATCTGGTTTCCCTATACATCCGTTCATGCAGAACTACGTTTCACGTAAATAATTCTCCTATCATGTCAATAAAACTTTGTATTAATTTTACAAAATCGTTGAAACGAACTTACAAGTAATCCGGCAAGAAATAACGCGATGAAACATTTTCTTCTCGAGAAATCGCATATAAATTAACGTGAAATATAATGTCCCTAATTAAGGGTAACAGCAAAACAAGCATGATGAGTTATTACTAGGCTTGAAAACATAACTTTAATCAAATAGTTGTTGTACAAGGTCACATAAAATAGGATTTCATACGGCACATCTGCATGAAATGGGTACGTGGACATAATAGCATAAAGGGTAAGGAGGGAGCAGAACAGCTTGCTAAAGATGCTGCAATATCGATCGACTATCCGCCAAAAGTAAAAAAGGAAAAAAAAATATATCGAAACTATCTGGTAACATTCATAGATACAGTATTCAGCACAAACGCTCGAGAGGCGTTGTATTCCCAAGATGAATACAGACTGCAATTACACTACTGTACTGTTTGTTGCACAATACTTGTCAGATTATGAAAAAAAACAAAAGAATGTTAGGTATTTTTGAAAGACTTATAATATCATTCAAGGTATATGTATCTGAGCACTTGTATCTGTGACATGATACCAATGTTTTATTTGACTGTCCCATTTTTGAAAGACATGGATATTACTTAATAACGCAAGTCAATAAGTGTGATATTCAATATCAGGTAACACACAAATCCATAAAGAAGTGTATGGGAATGTTTGTGGACTTTTTTCATTATTTTCCTAATTCGATGTACCTTTTAGTACTGTACATAAAAGGGATATATACATTAAACTTACAATCTATAACTGTAATAAGCCATAGGTAAAGCAGGCTAATTCAATTTAGTAAATTATGATGATGATCGTTTTACTGCAAGTCCCAAAAACTACTTTATGGTTTTAGACGCCGAAGTGCCAGAATTCCACGCTCCTCCCATGAGTTCATCCACCGGCCAGTAAATCTACCAACACGAGGCTGATGTATCTCAGCACTACCAAATACTCCCGTACTGAGCCGAGATCCAACCCGCTAACTTGGGCTCAGCAGGTCAGCGCACTACAGTCTCAACAGCCACTCAACTGAGCATTCTTGAACACGTGAAGTAGCACTCGGGTGCGGGACTTCCGCCTGGGAAAGATATTCTTTAACGAATCAGTAAATCTATGGACTTTGGTCTACATTCGGATTTATTTAGGCTTTATTTAACGCAATTAACTACATTAAATATTCATCTATCATTACTTAATACATCGACTGCAATATCTCCTTTATTGAGAATTGAAATGCGGATGATTCTGTCAATAGAACTGTGAATAGCTATGTCGGTACCGTTAGCTATCTAACTTGTCTTCCAAAGTGCCGAGACGACCCCGCTTCACCAACGAACACAAACTTGGTTTGCAGTTGCCGCTCTTCCTCCCACTTTCAACTGAGAGAGAGAGAGAGAGAGAGAGAGAGAGAGAGAGAAACTTTCCACATCAAATATTCATCATGTTACAAAAATACATCGTAACGTTAACTCCAGCGCAAAATCTGGCTGAAGATAAAAGAGATAGAATTAAGAATGGCTGAGAGTTCGAAATTCAACAAGATACAGCTCTACTTCATGAAACAATTTAAGGAAAGTAAAGTAACAAACGATTTAATGTGTGGCTCAGTAGAAAGAAGAGGTTCTCAAACTACCTCATTCATCGCCAAAAGTTCAATATACCCCCGACGAAAAAATCCCTAAAGGATAGGTTTTAAAGTATGATTACCTGGCTAATTATTTAACCAGTTTTATTGATTATAAACCATTCTTTTAAATACACATCGTAAATAAAACGAGACTGTGAAATTAAATACATTTTTATATCACACCACAAGAAATTTCAGAGTTTGTGCCTGCATGAAGTACGAATAATACAATGATAATAAAGTTTGTATTAAAGTTTCACAAAATGCTAGATTTTAGCCTCAATATCAAAGTAATAAATAAGGATGAAAAATGTTCTATCTTAATTCTGGAATTCAGACATTTCGAACCATCAAGTATCCAATGGGATGGGTGTGCCTGCATGGCGTGACAAAGTTTTCTGATGTGAAACTTTCAAGCGAAGCGTGGCTCTATATTTAACTTCTTATATATTTTCACTTTTCAATTTTTCTCCATTTTTCTCTGAAGGCTGCTCGCGTACCCGACTAAAAGTCTTAGACGCACACCACTAAAATTCTTGGACGTACCCCGAAGGGGACGGGTACCGCAGTTTGAGAACCACTGCTTTAAACTAATGGTTCCTGAACTTCTTGTACACATGACCTGTTTTCAAGAAAGAAATTTGTGATCCTCGCTATTCACTTGGTTACTTAATGATCATAAATGTACAAATTCGTGAGTATATTTCAACAAGGTGATAATTAATACAATTTATTCAATCGCATTAACCATTGTTCAACTGCTACATAATGCAACAGTGATTTTCTGCAATGGGAACCTGCAGGAGACAATCCCTGAGCGGATAAGGAACACAACAGGTCTAGTGGACATACGTCCAAGTGCCTGGGCTCCTGGCTAGAGAGAGGTACTGGTCGCCACGAAGGCAGCGAGCACACTTATCGGTAAAATAAGGATCCCGCTTCAATGCTGTTGCCGACTCAGGGCCGGTTCTACCACCTACTGGTAAAGTAGCGCGTAATTTGCTACCCGCGTAAAAGGCTGTTTCCGTTCGACCACTCCCAGGTAGCGATATCGGCAGTATAAATCGTCGTTACCCGGCGCGTAATTTATTGGCCACTTCGAGGACCCAATAAGACTTTACCTGCCGGGCAAGTTTTGAGAGCTGAACATTATTAGCTGTATTTCTGGTGACATACAACTGAAATTAGCTTAGTATACTGAAAAAAAGCATTATACTGTAACGGTGATCGATATTGTATTGCAGGATTTTGAACAATAATGCTTCCTTAGAGTTGCAACGGTTACACCAGCCATTCGCATTGATAGCGTAGGGAACACATTTTACACGTCAAGCTTTCAAAAATAAACTCTAAAAGGATATAAAATCGAAACCTATTTGGAAATAATTTCAAATGAGATTTAACGTTATACTTTTTCAGTTTTCAAACTCCGGGTATAAGTTGTTGCTATGTAGCCATGTAGCTATGTAGCTAACGCGCTCAGTTCGTAATACGAGGTTTTCAGGTTCGAGTCTTCATTATGACGAATCCTTTTTTTTTCCTCATTATTAACGTTGTATTAATCCGTATGCCTCTTTTCATACGTTCTTTTGTTAATAACATATTTCATTGAAATGTTTAATCACAATATTATGTCTACTAGGAAAATGCTTTATATGTGTGCTACTTATAGATAGTGATGATACGATTAATATAGCATACCGTATAGGACTGTCGCCCAGGTAGCAGGTTCCCTATCAGTTGTTTACATAGTCTTCTTGTAAATTATTTCGAAGAAATTGGAAACTATTCCATTCCCTAATTCCACTTCCTATGATGGATATTTACCCCGATTAGTTCTTTAACAGTACGGTACCTTCCAACTTTATCTTCATAAACATTAGAATGAAATGCATTATAAATAAATGGAAGCATGTGGAACTAAACGAGGTCACAGAGCTAGTTGCAAATAGAGCATCGTGGAGATACTTAATCAATTCACTGAAGCCTGAAGATAGAATGCTCAAAGGCATTAAGTCCGTAAAGAAGATGTTAGGTGTATATACGTATATGGAAGCGCGTGAAAGAGTTACGAACAACGGCAGGGAACGAAAATATTTGTTAATGTAAATTAGAAATACGATGAAAACCTGCGTACCTTCTATCACGCAGCGAGCGATTTGACCAATCTACTACGAGAATACTTTCCGAAAACGCTGCCTGACATGACAGGTTATAACTGGCATAAGAAAATGTAATCTCGAGATTTTAATCCCAATTAGGTATTGATTTTGAAGCTCATAGATTAAAATCACGAAAGCTTGACATAAATAGTTGTCCATAACTCTTAAGACTCCCCTTATTAGGCTTTTTGAAGATAATCAACAGATGCAAGCACAGGGAAATAAGACAATCGAAATTAGCTTCATACATCTGACGATAGATAGCAGCACACTCGAAAGCGAGAAGTCGCTGAAAATCAGTCTAGCCAACTCCGTATATCGGTGTCTAGCTCCTGGTAGCTACCCAGCGCTTGCGCGGAGGTGGTTGCACGCAACGCAAAGTACCAGCTGCTTTACACCCCCAGGTAGTTTACCTCACGGGCAGCTGCCAGCCACTTTACCAGCAGATGGTAGAACCGGCCCTCAATCTGGATGGGCCGGTGGTAGTATAGAGCAGCGCTGTGAGACAGCCCAGTATTCCAAACAGGAACAAGCCAATTTTGTACAAGAATTGTTTGGGTACTCCAAACGATATGAAGGACCTTGGCTTGTAAAGTCGACTGCTGCCGGCCTGAAGATATTGGAGTATTACATGGTGAGTGCCAACGGCCGTAGCCGTGTTGAAACACCGGATACCGTGAGAACTCCGAAGTTAAGCAACATTGGGCGTGGTCAGGAGTTGGATGGGTTGCCACGCGCTGTTGGTGGGGGTCAGGGAATAGAGGAGCGGAAATGAACTGGCCACCCTACCGCACGTAAACTCCGGCTCAGGAACACCTCTGCGGAGGTTCGGACCTGCCTTCGGGCAGAATAACCCTTACCTTACATGGTGAGCCAGGCGACATCCTCAGCCATACTGCTTGGCTTTCGCGACCACGTCCACTCCTTAGTTGGTCTCACGAGACTGAGTGGACTCCATTTCAGCCCTCAGGACATAATCAAAATTCTTGGACTGTTCGAAAATCAAACCTAGGGCCTTCAGGTAAGATTTAGGCACACTACTCCTACACTACGAGGCTGGCACAAGGATATACAAATGGCAATGGGTGCAGAGAAGGCTACTCATCTGTACCAGGCAAAGTATCCCCGTCGACAGCAACCGGCCTATAAACTATTTGGAACAGTGTTACGCTGTTTGTGAGGGACATGGAAATGCGTAAACATGCAGGGCGCATGCACCTGGTACGTATATAGGCCGTGAAAGAACATGTGAGCAACACTGCGGAAGGGCATTCCAGCACAGGATAAGCCAGACGACCGCGTGGAACATTATTAATGAATACTACTACTACCCGTATCACTTGCAACGTGTGCAGAGCTTATTAACGACGGACTTCCCTCGGCAGGAACGGTTCTGTCGCTTGTTTGTTGCACAAGCCACCACCATTCTGTGATTTGTGTCATCTATCCTATTCACCGATGAGGCCACCTTCACGAGGGTTGGTATCATCAACCTCCACAACACTCATCAGAGAGCTACGAAAAATCCCCGTGGTATGGTGGCGGGGAACCATCAACATAGTTCAGCTTAAATGTGGGTGCGCGGATTTTTGGCGACCCTTCTCGTGGGACCAGTCGTTCTTCCAGAACGATTCAAAGGTGAGGGGTATCAGCACTCCATGTGGGTGATCCTGTATTTCCTGCTAAAAAAAAGGTCGTGGTACGAAGGGTCATTTCATTTCACTACAATATGATACCCCAGCTCGCTTCCGCACTGCCGTGTTGAGGCACCCTAATGTCTAATCCGTGTGATGTATCTGAAGTGGAGGTCCAGTTGAATGGCCCACCCAGTCGCTGGACCTCAACCCTTTCAACTTGTACCTGTGGGGGCAACTGAAAGGTCCAATCCTGAGCATGCAGACTATGGAATAATGCATCCCTGCTGCCTGTGACACCATTCGGATGCAGGCTGGCACATTTGATCGTATGCGACAGACTCTGCTGTACCGCATTTCTGCATGCCTTGACAAGCCCGTGGGGGTCCCTTCGTCCACCTCCATGTCATGCACTGCTTTTTACTATACACGAATAATGAATGAAGTAAATGGTCTCTAGCACAGAATAGCATTTCTGGACTTATCTCCACTAGGCCTTTTTTGTTCCTTTGATCCTCCCAGAGACTGTATTATGCAGTTTGTCCCCATTACCCAAAATCAATCAATCAATCAATCAATCAATAAATCAATCAATCAATCAATCAATCAATCAATCAATCAATCAATCAATAACTACTGATCTGCATTCAGGGCAGTCGCCCATGTCCCCATGTGGCATATTCCCTATCTGTTGTTTTCCCAGCCAATTCTTAAATGATTGCAAAGAGACTGGAAATTTATTGAACATCTCCGTTGGTAAGCTATTCCAAACCCTAACTTCTCTTCCTATAAACGAATATCTGCCCCAATTTGTCCTCTTGAATTTCAGCTTTATCTTCATAATGTGATCTTTCCTAATTTTACAAGACACCACTCAATCTTATTCGTCTACTGATGTCATTCCACACCATCCCTCCACTGACAGCACGGAACATACCGCTTAGTCCAGCAGCTCGTCTCCTTTCTCCCAAGTCTTCCCAGTCCAAACTTTGCAACATTTTTGTAACGCTACTCTCTTGTATGGTTCATGGTGTGGGTCACTGTAGTCACGTCCTAGTTCGTGAACTGGAGAACGGCTGAGTGGCCTAGTAAGTGGTCCTGAGAGTCAGGATACCAGTTGCTATGGAATGGGAGTGGACATCTCGGACATATTCTGAGTCGGGGCTCTCCTTGTGCTCAGGCGGCTAGGACTATACAATCCACCGGTGGTCCATAACCCGTTAGAGCAGAGATCCTCACTTGGACTATGTGTTAGTAGGGTAGCATCCTGCTCCATGAATTTACCGAGCTAAGAACATTTTACGCAAGCCTCGGACCTATGGGAGTAACGGAGTCCCACTCCCATTTGACAGGCGAGGGACTCCTTAGAAACAACTTGGCGAACGACATGGAATTCGATGGGGAGCTATGAATATTAATGGGGCTTACGGAAGAAAGAAGGTAGAACTGACTGATTCAGCAAAGAGGATGCATCTGGATGTGCTAGGAGTAAGTGATATTCGGGTAACGAGAGATAACGAGGAACAGATAGGAGATTATAAAGTGTACTTGACGGGTGTTAGAAAGGGAAGGCCAGAGTCTGGGGTAGGGCTGTTTATCAGGAATACCATTGCACGCAACATAGTTTCTGTTAGGCACGTAAATGAGCGAATAATGTGGGTAGATTTGGAAGCTGGAGGAATTAGGACGAGAATTGTCTCAGTGTATTCACCACGTGAGGGTGCAGATGAGGACGAAGTTGAGTGACATCGTGGTCAGGGTCAACAGCAAGGATAGAATAGTGCTAATGGGCGATTTCAATGCGAAAGTTGGAAATAGAACTGAAGAATACGAAAGGGTAATTGGTAAATGTGGGAAAGATATGGAAGCTAATGGGAATGGGAAGCGTTTGCTGGACTTCTGTGCTAGTATGGACTTAGCAGTTACGAATACATTCTTCAAGCATAAGGCTACTCACCGCTCCACACGGCAGGCTAGGGGTACCAGATCCATAATATACATATCTTAACCGACTCTGAATTCAGGAAATCTGTTAGGAACTTACGAGTTTTTCAGGGATTTTTTGATCATATAGATCACTATCTGGTGTGTAGTGAACTAAGTATCTCTAGGCCTAGGGTAGAGAAAGCGAAATCTGTCTGCAAACGAATAAGGGTAGAAAATCTCCAGGACGAGGAAATTAGACAGAAGTACATGGATATAATCAGTGAGAAGTTTCGAACAGTGGGCAGTAAGCAGGTTCAGGATGTAGAAAGAGAATGGGTGGCATACAGGGATGCTGTAGTAGAAACGGCAAGGGAATGCCTAGGAACAACTGTGTGTAAAGATGGGAAAAGGCGAACATCTTGGTGGAATGATGAAGTGAGAGCAGCTCGCAAACGTAAAAAGAAGGCTTATCAGAAATGGCTCCAAACAAGGGCCGAGGCAGACAGGGATTTGTACGTAAATGAACGAAACAGAGCGAAACAAACAGTTGTTGAATCCAAAAAGAATTCGTGGGAAGATTTTGGTGATAACCTAGAAAGGCTAGGTCAAGCATCAGGGAAACCTTTCTGGTCAGTAATAAAGAATCTTAGGAAGGGAGGGAAAAAGGAAATGAACAGAGTTTTGAGTAATTCAGGTGAACTCGTAACAGATCCCAGGTAATCACTGGAGAGGTGGAGGGAATATTTTGAACATCATCTCAGCGTAAAAGGATATCTCCCTGGTGGTGTTGCGAACAGCCAACCTCATGGGGAGGAGGAAAATGATGATGGTGAAATTACGCTTGAAGAAGTGGAAAGGATAGTAAATAAACTCCATTGTCATAAAGCAGCAGGAATAGATGACATTAGACCTGAGATGGTGAAGTATAGTGGTAAGGCAGGGATGAATTGGCTTCATAGATTAGTAAGATTAGCATGGAGTGTTGGTAAGATACCTTCAGATTGGACAAAAGCAGTAATTGCACCTACCTATAAGCAAGGGAACAGGAAGGATTGCAACAACTATCGAGGTATCTCATTGATTAGTATACCAGGCAAAGTATCCACTGGCAACTTGGAACGGAGGGTGCGATCAGTGGTTGAGAGGAAGTTGGGTGAAAACCAGTGTGGTTTCAGACCACAGACAGGCTGTCAGGATCAGATTTTCAGTATGCGCCAGGTAACTGAAAAAATGCTACGAGAGGAATAGGCAGTTGTGTTTATGTTTCGTAGATCTAGAGAAAGCATATGGCAGGGTACCGAGGGAAAAGATGTTCGCCGTACTGGGGGAGTATGGAATTAAAGGTAGATTATTAAAATCAACCAAAGGCATTTATGTTGACAATTGGGCTTAAGTGAGAATTGATGGTAGAATGTGTTCTTGGTTCAGGGTACTTACAGGAGTTAGACAACCCTGTAATCTTTCACCTCTGCTGTTCGTGGTTTACATGGATCATGTATAAAATGGCAGGGAGGGATTAAGGTGGAAATGTAGTAAGCAGTCTAGCCTATGCTGACGACTTGGTCTTAATGGCAGATTGTGCTGAAAGCCTGCAGTCTAAAATCTTAGAACTTGAAAATAGGTGCAATGAGTATGGTATGAAAATTAGCCTCTCGAAGACTAAATTGATATCAGTAGGTAAGAAATTCAACAGAACTGAATGTCAGATTGGTGATACAAAGCTAGAACAGGTCCATAATTTCAAGTATTTAGGTTATGTGGTCTCCCAGGATGGTAATATAGTAAGTAAGATTGAATCAAGGTGTAGTAAAGCTAACGCAGTGAGCTCGCAGTTGCGATCAACAGTATTCTATAAGAAGGAAGTCAGCTCCCAGACGAAACTATCTTTACATCGGTCTGTTTTCAGACCAACTTTGCTTTTCGGGAGCGAAAGCTGCGTGGACTCACGATATAAGTTAGAAGTAACAGACATGAAAGTAGCGAGAATCATTGCTGGTACAAACAGGTGGGAACAATGGCAGGAGAGTACTCGGAATGAGGAGATAAAGGCTAATTTAGGAATGAACTCGATGGATGAAGCTGTACGCATAAACCGACTTAGGTGGAGTCACGCGAAGCGAATCGAGGAGGATAGGTTATCTAGGAGAACAATGGACTCTGTTATGGAGGGTAAGAGAAGTAGAGGGAGACCAAGACGACGATGGTTACACTCAGTTTCTAACGATTTAAGGATAAGGGGTATATAAGTAAATGAGGCCACAGTACTAGTTGCAAATAGATGATTGTGGCGACGTATAGTAAATTCACAGAGGCTTGCAGACTGAACGCTGAAAGGCATACCAGTCTTTAATGATAATGTATGTATGTATGTATGTATGTATGTATGTATGTATGTATGTATGCACTTTTTTGTCGGAAATCACCCAGTACAAATCAAGCTGCTTTTCTTTGGATTTTTTCTAGTTCTTGAATCAAGTAATCCTAGTGTTGGCCCCATAAGCTGGAACCATACTCTAGTTGGGGTCTCACCAGAGACTTATATGCCCTCTCCTACACATCCTTACTACAACCCCTAAATACCCCCATAACCGTGTGCAGAGATCTGTACCCTTTATTTACAATCATATTTATGTGATTACCCCCATTAAAGATCTTTCCTTATATTAAGACCTATGTACTTACAATGATCCCCACAAGGAACTTTCATCTCATCAACGCAGTAATTAAAACTCAGAGGACTTTTCCTATTTGTGAAACTCACAACCTGACTCTAAACCCCCCGTTTATCATCATACCATTGCCTACTGTCCTTCTCACAACATTATCGAGGTCATTTTGCAGTTGCTTACAATCTTGTAACTTATTTATTACGCTGTACAGAATAACATCATCTGCAAAAAGCTTTATTTCTGATTCAACTTCTCTACTCATATTACTGATATATATAAGACAACATTTAGGTCCAATAATACTGCCTTGAGGAATTCCCCTCTGAATTATTACAGCGACAGATAAAGCTTTGCTTACTCTAATACTCTGTGTTCCATTTTCTAGAAATATAGCAACTCATTCACTCTTTTTTCTTCTCCAAATAAACTCATTTTTTCCAGTAGTCTCTCATGATCCACCCTATCAAATGCCTTAGATAGGTCAATCGCGATACAGTCCATTTGACCTCCTGAATCCAGGATATCTGCTATATCTTGCTGGAATCCTACAAGCTGAGCTTCAGTGGAATAACCTTTCCTAAACCCGAACTGCCTTCTATCAAACCAGTTATTAATTTCGCAAACATGTCTAATATAATCAGAAAGAATACTTTTCCAAACCTTACATGTAATGCATGTCAAACTGACTGACCTGTAATTTTCAGCTTTATGTCTGTCACTCTTTCCTTTATACACAGGTGCTACTACAGCAACTCTCCATACATTTGGTATAGCTCCTTCGACCAAACAATAATAAGTACTTCAGATATGGTACTATCTATCCCAACCCATTGTCTTTAGTATATCCCCAGAAATCTTATCAATTGCAGCCGCTTTTCTAGTTTCCAATTTTTGTATCTTACTGTAAATTTCATTGTTATCATAGTTTTTTTTGTCCCAATTTTGAGCGGATTGATAGTATGTACGATACGGAGACGATATCCACCACTTTTAAAGTTTTTCATGAAACTTGCGAATATTAGAGTCGTTCAGAATTTTCCGCGCTTGGTTCTATCTCGATAAATTTAGTGCAACCTTAGAAATGACGTTTTAAACCTCCAGAACACCGAGAAAGAAGCGGACAATGAGCCAGTAACTTCCGTTGCGAGTCACCAATACCACGTCCAGGTTCAATGCAGGTTTATTGCTAACACGAATTGCTGTGTTTGATATTTTACTGTCTTCCCCTCGGCTGTGTGGAATTCTAAGTTATACGAAGCACCCTCTTCTAGCACTAGAACTCAATTATAGTGGTGTACTACTTGGACTCGCCAGTACTAATTACTTCTCGACGGTCGTATTAAATGCCCACTTTAAGCGACTTTCCATAGGTTGATTGTTTCTCTACGTTTCAACTCTCTGAAAATATTCAATTTCTATCAACAAATCAATAGAAACCAAGTTGTTTCAACATTACTAAAAATATATAGAAAAATTTTTGAAATAGTTTCCAGTGTTTATCGATTGTAAAAATGGTCACCAAATTAATTTCAACGCAGATACAGCCGCAGGCAGGAGTTAGTTATTATAAGAACTGTCGCGACAATAGGAAAGTCCTTAAATAAATGTATTGTTTCTGCTTGCAACAGCACATCTCAAGATGCGAAAAAAGCGACATCGCGTACGGTAAATATTTTGAAAGTTATTTACAATTTGATTTCTCGGCGATGGGTGATCGACTACAATATCTTACAGTATGCTGTCGTGAAAAGAGTATGAAGCCGTCCAAGGTCACCACTCATTTTAGTAGCAATGGCGAACACAAGACTAGATCTAGGAGTAAACTGCAGTTAGAAAGTGACTTAATGTGCATAGAGAATGAAATAATCGACTGGCATCGTCAGTGACTCTCACCAAGGCGACCGCGCATTCAATAAAGGCAAATGTATATGCAATTTTTGAAATGAAAAGTCACGTCCCTGTGGCTCGGATTCCACGAAAAACTTCAATGTCCCGTAGCTATGACCAAGATATAAAGCCATTTAAAACTACACGGCTGCTTGTTTATTAATGTGCATAACTAACATACAACCAGGCAATGAACTACTGTATGTATGTATGTATGTATGTATGTATGTATGTTCAGTCCTCAGGTCGAAGGATGGTTGGAGCCTCAACAGCTCCACCATTACCTAGCTTTTCGTTTTTTTGCTAGCTGCTTTACGTCGCTCCGACGGAGAAAGGTCTTATGGCGACGATGGGACAGGAAAGGCCTAGGAATGGGAAGGACGCGGCCATGGTCTAATTAAGCTACAGCCCCAGCATTTGCCTGGTGTGAAAATGGAAAACTTCGAAAAACCATCTTCAGGGCTGCCGACAGTGGGGTTCGAAACCACTATCTTCCAGATGCGAGCTCACAGCTGCGCGCCCCTAACCGCACGGCCAACTCGCCCAGTTCATTAGCTAGCACAGATGGCCTAAGCATCACTGAAGAGGCGTGCTAGGGAATGAGGAGTGAGATAGTTTCCCGCTGCTTTCCTCACTGAGCTATAAGTTGCCATTACATATCAGTTTACCCAGCCCACTGAAATGCACGCACCAACCGACCCCTATGTGAAAAATTTCAGACAATTCATAGCAGGGACTGGATACATAAGGAATGGCATAGCTCATACCTCAGTCACTTTCATATTGTCAACGCCAAGGATAAGACAGACAGATCAATGAAAGTAACAAAATCGCTCTAGCCCATACCAGAAGACATAGCGCACAGTAAACACTCGCCGGCCGAGGCAGAATGGACTATTAATCAATAGTAAGCAGCCTCAAACTTCTCAGTGATCATTCTGGTGATTATGCAGTAATTTTACAAGATGTACGCCTTCTTCTTCCAATTTTCCCCACACTCATGCGGGATCACGGGTACGAACTGCCGCGCATAAGGACTTGGCCTCTTTTAATGCCGGGTACCCTTCGTGACACAACTCTATGATGAGGGAAGTGTTTACTAGTTCGTGTTCCTGAGGTGGTGGACGCTGCGCATACGGAGACGAGTTTGTTGGAACAAACACCCCGTCCCCGAGTCAGAGGAATTAACGACACGCGACTAAAATCCCGACCCCGCCGCGAATGAAATCTAGAGCCCTCTGGACAGCAGGCCTCGACGCTGACCATTGAGCTAAGGAGCCGGACACATACATTTTGTACACTTCTGTGAAGTAGTAATATTTAAAGAAAAAGAAACACGAACAGTTGAAATGTACTGTGTGGTTGAATATCACATTTCTTCATGATTATAATTTATTAATAATTCAAAATATCCCTCCACCGAGGTAGCATCACGCGGCCCTCCTAGGAGTCAGAACCACCACTGTGAACTATGCATTTCCACTGTTTTGTGCCTGGCGACAGCACGTTCAGTATTAAATTCGATTCACCACCGTTTCGCTGTTGTGTGAAACAGAAGCGTAGAGCATTGTAACAATCGGCCCATGTGAACTCTTCGTGTTTGTGTTTCCAGCCCGTTTCTAATTACGTTGTTTTGACCCTTAAAATAATAATCATCACTTCCATCAACACCCTCACTGGTGTATTCAATTAAATGGCCTCGGGTTAGTAACGAAGAGGTCGGGTTGGTAACGAAGAGGTCGTGGACTACACCACTACTGGAGATTAAACAGTGACAGAGTTGGGAAAACATTTCCGAATGTTCATGGTCACCATCTAAGCTATCCTCCACCATTCTAACAAGACAAGTGTTTTTTCATCAGGTACCGAATTTTTCATCCATATAGATGAAAAAGTAAGTATTCAGAAGCAGACATACATGAAGAGAAATGATAGACGTAATTCAAAAGTATCTTTCTCATCCACGACTCACCTGCGCTATTTCCAAGTTTCCTTACTTCTCATAGCAAGCAGCCAAGTTATTTATGAACGAAAATGTGCTCTCTTTTGAATATCAGGTAGTAACATACTTGTAAGGAACATAAAGAGATTTGTAAGTACTACCGTGAGGGAAATTCTTTCCGGTTGAGTATTTCTGCAATAAACGAAACCTACAGGACGTCCGTCTTAAAGGTATTAAACAACAAATTTAATTACTTGAAAGGCAAACTGTGTTTCTACAAGTAGAGCAAGTAATTTTTGTTATTTTTTAAAAGTTTAAACTACGTTTACGCGACGATAGTTTGCACTGTGCATGAACGTAACTACCTTGTTATGGAGAACGCGTCCGTAGCAGGTGTTCTGTGTTTTTTCCTAAGTCTGTTATGCCCGTCCAACATCGTTTTCGGCAGGGGCATCAACCGCGACCAACTGACGACGTCCCCGGGTACGTAGTATTTAAGAAATGGGGTGAAGCCTGCGCCAAACGGGAAGTTTTCTTTCGATGTCGGACCACAACACCAAGCGTATTATTGAAGGACATATCATACACCCATTCTTCCTCAGTTACCTAGACATGTTACAACTGTACGCTGTGCCACAACTTCCTTGTGGCGTGATCTTCCAACAAGATGGCGAACAGCGCCATTATGCGGAAATTGTGAACGATTACTTTTTATTTGCTAAAGATTTAACGTCGCACTAACACATCAAAGGTTTCCGAGACTCGGTGTTTTCCAAATTTGTACGTTCCTCATCACCAGATGTTTCATTCCGGGCTTGTGTCAATGTCATATGTTACGTACACATGTTATGTGAACCTCTTAGACTGATTCTGATGGTTCGGTCAGCTTCCGCTACAAACGCTAGCGCTGTGCCACGTCCGAGGAGCCATCTGGTGGAGAATGAATGTACCATTTCCACTTCTATTATAAACGTCTAAATTGGAAGAGTCATTGTTTAAGAAGCCTTTCTCGTGGACAGTCGAGATTTTCTTCTGACGACGCAGAGCGCAGTTCTCTGTGAAACGTAAAGAATTGCACCCGATTTCTCGACACGGCATAACCCCCCTATACAGTATCATGTCTATAAGTACGGGCCGTGAAAGCATTAATGGCAACAATAAATATTTCATTAAATTTACTATGTGCAGCACTGTTACTTTGTTGCGAGTACTTTTCGATGCCATAGACATAACTAATGAGCTAGAAGGTTATGTGAATAAAAATGCATGCCGTGAAAACAAAATCCGTTCTACAAAAAGCCCAAGAAGTATACTAAATTTTCATGAAACGGCCTTCTAGATATAATTAGCTATAGTTGCTACACTAGTAATATTTTGACGAACGGCTAGTGACAAAAATCGTTACGATTTTACCAGTGTTAAAAAAAGCTTCCTGAAATAGATTTTATAAGAATTGGAGTAATTATGACTAGTAACTAGTTAGACTAGTTATTTCATGAAACAGGTCCTAGAGGAGATACTTGCACCTCCCTTGTTCTCCAAACTACACCATAACAGGCCCAGCGGAGAGTTCTGGATTGCACTTTAGTCCTACCTAGTGCAAAGAGAAAAAGAGTTACGACGATCATCGCCTTTTATCCATCTACTAATCCAGTATTTAACTATCCCTAAATCGCGATTATATTATTATTACTAGCTAATGTACCCGTGCTTCACCACGGAATTCTACGTTAGGTAGTGTACACGTTGTGAGCAAGATTGTATTTAATTACATAACTCTTACCGTTATCCCAGAAACGCGACGGGGAAATCACCAAACGTCTTTTCTCGCGTGACGACTGTGTTATGGAATTTTCATTGTAACGGCAGGCCTTCTTGCCTACCACCAGTCACAAGGAAGTGGGGGAATTTTCATTATAATGGCAGACACTCATTCTTCACCTGCCTTTTTACATCCTCAGAAAGACTGTCTTCGTGGTTTTCCCAACTGAAATCAACACAGGTCACTAGAATTACGTCAGTAGGAATGTTGCGATGAAAAGCACTGCTATCATATGAAATACTCGATCAAATGGAAAACCACACATTTTCTCACTTTAACAGTACTACGCTGCCGATCTAACAGACCAAAGTTCCAGAGCAGGAATGACCGCGCCACAGACAGCCGTGAACACTCCTATGCTATTATTCCGTTTGAAGAAGGAAGTAGTATTAAGGAGAAGTGGGTGGATGTAATTTGGAAGATATGTACATAAAGGGTTTAAACATGAAAAGATATAGAGTTGATGATGGAAGGAAGGGTAGAAGGAGCAAAATAGTCTGAGAAGCAGAGTAAGTTAAAGACAATAAACTCATACGAAGAGGGAGAATGTGCTGAAAGAGCTCTGTAATAACGAGCAGAGAACGAGGTATTAAGGATGTACTGTTTAAGTGTGTAGTAAAAGATGATGTATTATATATTGTTAAGATGTGGTGAGCACATGGGTGTGGATAATACACTTAAGAAAATGGAAATTGCAACACCATGAAGGCATTGGTCGCTTGTGTTGATTTTCAAGATATGCAACCATGCATGTAGGTATGTAAGCGATCAAAGTTTCAGACCCATTGGATTGTTGCTACAGGTCTCCCCACGTGATTGGTCGCGGAGGAATCAACTCAAGTATACGGACTCTGGTGTAGCGTAGTTGACTTGCAGTCTGTGCAGTGAAGTGTTCCCCGTCAAACATGCCTCGACGACAGAGAAGAGCACGCTATCAACAACTGTCGCCGTTTGAAAGGGCTCGGATAATTGGGCTGTGTGAGGCTGGTTTATCGCTAAGGACTGTCGCTGCACGTGTTGGCCGACAGGCATCTACAGTACAACATGTATGGCAGCAGTGGTCAAATGAAGGTACCCACACTCGTAGACCTGGCACAGGCCCAGCGCGACAGACAAATGTGAGAGAGGATCGCCGCATCATTCGGATGGCCCGGATGGAACCCCATGCAACAGCAGCGCAAATTCGAGCAGCTGTGGCACCCCACGTTACACAACAAACAGTTGGTAATCGCCTGCGTGCAGCTGGCTTACGAGCCCGTGTCCGTGCAGAAGGTGTTCCACTGACCCCACAACAGCGACGTGTAAGGCTGGCCTGGTGTCGAGAAAGATCGACGTGGGTCGACGAATGGCATAGGGTCGTCTTTAGTGATGAATCGCGCTTCTGTCTAGCCCGCAGTGATCGCTGGAATCGTGTGCGCCGACGTACCGGGGAGAGAGGCCGCCCAGATCTTATTGTCGAGAGGCACACAGGGCCAACACCAAGCATTATGGTCTGGGGAGCTATTGGCTTTAATGTGAAATCACAATTAGTGCTTGTTGAGGGCACTATGACTGCTCGACAGTACGTTGATAGGGTACTCAATCCAGCGGTTGTCCCTATGATGGCGAACATTGCTAATGGGATGTTTCAGCAGGACAATGCCTGGGTTCACACTGCACGCATCTCCAGAGAAGCTCTCCACGACATCACAACCTTAGAATGGCCCGCCAGATCCCCGGACCTCAGTCCTATTGAGCATGTGTGGGACATGATGGGTCGACAACTGGCCAACCGTCCTCAGCCACCCACAATTCTGGAACAACTGACCCGTGAAGTACAGCAAGCATGGGCCACAATTTCTCAGGAAGCGATCCAAGGCCTTATTGACTCCATGCCTCGACGAATTCATCAATGTATTGCAGCTAGTGGTGGGCACATCCTGCATTGATTGTTGTCCAAACTTGCGGTCAGAGGGACCTGAAAGTGTAATAATCGAATCACAACCGAACACTCGTCCTGCATGTTCAATTGCAGCAATGAAGTACCACTCCTTCTGGGCGTTGCAATTTCCATTTTCTTCAGTGTATGTATAAGAGTATGTGTGAGTATGTGTAAATGGAAATTCTGTGAATGCTAAAGGACAAGTATGAGGGCGGATAAGAGGGGCTAAGCATAAGGAGGGTCTGGAAATGTACATGTAAAGTAAGTGAGAAAGGAACTGCTGACCGAATTAGTTAGGAAAGAAAGGGAGAAGCAAGATGGTGGAGTTGTGTGAAGCAGATGTGAGAGAGGGAGAGATAGGGCTGACCTATCTCAAGCTAAAGTGCTATATCAGACCGACTGTAGTTGTACATTAGAGTAAGGTAGAAAGTAGTATTAGGTTAGACGAGAGTAAGATGTCAATGCAGCAAAGAAAGAAGAACCGACTTATGGTATCCGTCTCGGCAGGAGAATGCAGAGGTAGCAGGCATTTTCATCTTAAGGTGTCTATGAGGGCTGGGTTTTCGGCCTCATGAGACATGTCTGGTCGCGGCATCCCAGAGAAGGATGGTCGGAGTTCCTCGCGAAGGGGGTTGTAGTTATGTAGTTAGTTCAGTCATGTGTTACCTTTATTTCCTTGTACCGATGGTTTGTAACTATGGTGGGTAATAAAGCTGTAATGTAATATAATATTATTCCGTTAAGTGTGCACACTGCTCATTCCAATCAGCGCCTCAAAACTGGGATAGGATAGGTGGAGTATTATGATGAAACAGTGTGTTACTTACCAGCAGTGTCAGAAAATATATGAACCAGAGGAATGGCATGCTAAAGAAGAAAGTTATCTAACAGCCCAGCCTTTTCCCGCCAATATTCAGGCAGGCTGTTATACTCGGCACGCAGCAGTAATCCCATCTATCGGAGATGAGTGGCAGCAGAAGAGACAAAGAACATCACAACAAACAATGGTCAATGTAATGTTATTGTTGAACTATTTTATGAGCTTTCGACATCGTAGGCCTTCAGAATTAATTTCCTTCCGACTCTGAAATAACACTCATCATAATCTGTACGGTAAAACTGAATAAAACATAAATGATAGGAAATTGTATTCTCTATAACTTTTGTTAAGCAGTACTTTTCTATACATACATACAAAGTACATCATAAGTATTTAATAAAAATTACATTTTAGGCACATTCCCCTAAACTACCATTTCAACAACGGTGAATAACATTATTTATAGCCTCGACTGCAGTTTTTTATTCCTGTACGGTAAAAATGTATGACATAAATATCGGATATTCAATTCTATATAACTTTAGTTATGTAGTATTTATCGATAGGACCACTAATACGCACATATTTGAGAATTAAATTTTAGGCCTTCCCCTAAATTACCATTTCACTCAACGTGAATAAAATGATTTATAGCCTAGATTGTAGTGACACATTTCCCAACTTTACATACTGATTTTAATTACGTTCTCTTCAGCCATTTTCTCGTGATGCGCGTACATACATACATACATACATACATACATACATACATACATACATACATACATACATACATACATACATACAGAGATGACGGAAAATTATAAAGTGCATTTCCTTGTTTCTGTGGTCACGTCCGATACAGAAATACCATTCTTTTTAAATTCTGAGCAATACACAGAGAAAACTCTTATTTTATACATATATAAAACTTAGATAATAATAATAATTATTATAATTATTAGGTATTGTATTAGTGGCAGTACCGACCGGACGTTAACACACTACGGCTATGGAGTTAAGCTCTGCATTCGGGAGACGAGTGGGTTCGAAACCCACGTCGGCTGTCCTGAGAATGGTTTCTATGGTTTTTCATTTTCACTTCCAGGCAAATGCCGGGACAGTTCCTATTCATAGGCCATGGCCGATTCCTTCCACCTCTTTACTCACTTTCATTCACATAATTCATTTGATCTTCATTAGTTCTTTAACTGGGGTTGGCATCAGGAAGGACATCCGGCCGTAAAACATGTCGTAAATTTCATCTCATTCATCCCCAACCCCGGATAAGGAAACGGGGCTAAGGGGTAGACATATATTGTATTAGTGGCAGGGGAGAGGGAGGTCAAGTCTGAAGCCTGCGGTATGGGAGGCTGACAGTTTAAATGGTGAGCTCGTGCTCTATCAGTCCGCGTTAATCTCGCCACATCTTTTATCCCACCGGCTCTCTTTAAGACACTCACCCGCGATATTTCTAGGTAGCTTCATAAATATTCGAAAACCACTTTAGCATTTACTGTTTGGTAAGAAAGGTTTAAGAAATACATCCGGTGTTTTACAAGCATAAGGAAAGGAGACGCATATTATCTGCTAACTGTACAATTCATCTTACCTTTACTGTACTTCTAAGACTAGAATACTTACACCCGTTCTTACATGCATTCATCTTGTTTGGATGATTTAAAAATGTGGCAGATGTTATATTAACATAAAACATATCACGTTATAAAGTATTTATTTGAAGCTATATTACAAAGAATAAGGAGAGAATATTCTTCAGATGGGTATTACAAGAGGCATAAAAAGTAAAACTTCAAGCTTCTTCATAAACAGGTATGTCTACACAGATGATGATAAGGAAAGTCCAAACAAAACCGGGGAATCACATTATTTCTTTTTACTGAAGAAAAATAACTAGTCTCTAACTGAGAAAAATCAAACTGTACAACGTGAGTACTACTGTAGAACCTCACTTTCCGAAATTCAATTAAAATGAAAGTCATCCAGAAGGACGAATGAAATGACTGCAGATATCGGATACTACGTCACTGACATCGATGATAATAATAATAATAATAATAATAATAATAATAATAATAATGTTACTGGTTTTACGTTTCACTAACGACTTTTACGGTTTTTGAGACGCTGCGGTACCCACAATTTTGTCCCGCAGGAATTCTTTTACGTGACGTCGGAGGAACTGGGCACTTTCAAATACTACAGGACTCAGTCGGGATCGAACCTCCCAACCTGGGATTAGAAAGCATACGCTTCAATCGTATGAGCCATAGCGGACACTGGGATTTATTGTAATAAATACGAATGCAGTGAGCTGGCATCTGCAATATGCAGTGTTTTGAAAAAAAAAATGTTTCCGGTCAAAACTCCCTCAATATAGTTTCTTCTTCTTCTTCTTCTTCGTCTTCTTCTTCTTTCCAATAACCCATTTGGAGGGTACGATGAATCAACTTTAGTTACTTTTCATTGTGTTCGATTTCCTTTGCTTTCAAATTTCCTTCATCCTTCGAGAGTGTCGTTCCTTGTCTTCTTGAGGCCACTTTCTTCTAGTTGGTTTCTTCCGCTCCTGAAACGCTGCCTTTTGAACTGATTCTCTAAAAAAGTGTTCTGTTTTTGATTGTATCTGTTTTAATTCCAGCGTTTTTCATGTCTTTCTCAATTTCAATGAACCATGTGGGTTTAGATTTGTAATTATTCAAAAGGTTGAAGATACGCTTGGTTAATCTGTTGTCATCCATTCTGTAAATGTGTCCAAAAAATATAGCTCTCTGGTTTTAACCTGTATTCTGCATTATCATCTCGTTTAGCTCCCACTATTTTTCTCAAAATTCTTCTTTCAACCTTCTCTAGTTTTCGAGATCTCCAGTTCTTGTTAGTTTAAGTTTTTTGCTGCATAATAACGCAATTAATTAATTATTTAACACGTGGGGTGTCCTAGCGACATTAACATTATTATGAAGAATTAATCTGATTTACGCAGTTGTAACAGGCACATTGAAGAAACTGGTATATTACGACTACCTTACTAATACCGGTAAGCTGAAGGTAACCAGCTTGAAGCAACTACACTGTTATTGGGAGTTTTGCCCGCGCGGAAACAAACAGCTATATAGTGACGAACACACCGCATGCGATGGAGGCAGAGTACAGTAGACGAAGTCGTTTTCTCAGAACAGACACTCCCAAATGTTTCCTCTTGAGCAAGACGTGTTTATTTAACAAGTGGGGTGTCCTAGCGACATTAACATTATTACGAATAATTACATTTATTTGCCCAGTTGTACAAGGGACAGCCAAGAAACTGTCAGCCGAAAAGATCTGTAAGTTCAGCAGATCAATGTGTTCAACGCGCGGCATTGAAAACAAATTCTCTTTAATGTTAACGGCGTTTCTCTAGACAAGTGCATTGAACATGCCACGAGTTGCATGGAACTGCAATGCCTGCATGAGAAGTTGAATAACATTTTTTTCTGTACCAGCGAAGTGATTTAAGTAGGCTACAGGTCATATTAGATATTTGCTATCCTCTACTAACCATTCAAACCCACAGAATTGAAAAAAAAAAAAATGCCTTAAATAGTGTGACGGCCTGCATAAGCGCCAAGGAGATAAAGATGGGGTTAGAAAGGAAACATTTCAAGGTTCCTGCAACTAAGAATTTGTGGAAGGCACTTATTTCGTAAAGAGTTCCAGGTGCCTGACGGATAAAATTACCATCCTTCGTCTTCCTGGTCTTCACCCAGTTATTTTAGGGTCGGTTATACAAGTGAATTTGTTCCAATTTTACGGTACTAACTTTATGTGGAGGGATGTATTTACTGGTGCGCTTCTGTGGCGGTTGGCACTATGCTGTGTGTATATGAAGAGGTGTATATTACGACCAACACCACCAGTCTCCGAGCCAGAGGAATTAACTCCTCGGCCCGACCGGGAATAGAACACAAGCTCTGAATCGACGGTTGTTACGCTGACCATTCACTCAAGGGACCAGGCAAGAAATTCTTATACATGTTAAATAAATACACACACACGCACTGCCTAGCCGAGGCGGTCAAGACGTGCTCGGTTCACACGAAAGAACAGAGGTTCGATTAAAGAAAAAACTCAGAATCGAAATTTCGACTTCTGGAGAAGCGCATGACCCCGAGGTTCACTCAGCCTTTACAAAAATTGAGTACTGGGTTTATTCTTTGGTAAGGCTCTATAAGATGGGTATGCTTAGCCGCCATTTTGGTTCATACATGCGCAATGGGCCATGTGATCAAACTCTAGTTTCTCCTACGAGCGGTCGCTTCGTCACATCGAACGTATTGCTTTAATCACCGCGTGCAGGGACAGAATAGTACTATATTTGTGTGGACATTTATTACATAATGGTGGGTTTTTTCTGCACTTAATTGCAGTAATGTCTCTACTGCGGGATACAGGTTGTTTAGATTCCCTCCTGGTCTGCATTATGCCTCCACTGCCTCTGCTACACCTTCTATTCAACTGCTGACTTAAACCTGCATCCAGCTCTCACTGACAATACTACTTTATATGACAGAAATAGTGTGTTTAACGTTAGTGGCAAATGCATTATTGAAAACCAAGATCTGAGGTAGGCCTATATGCAGACAGAACTATGAGCTTTCCGACTCAAGCTCTGAAACGTTCGTATTTTTTTTTATTTGGCTGGTCTAAAGAAACCGAATTGTGAAGTTATGAAATTTATTTTCAAATATGAGGTTTTCTAAGCATTATATAATGCAAAATGGTGCAAATCTTGTAAAGGAGATAATTTTGAACGATAAATGTAGCAGTACATGTTCTCCAACGTGCTATAATTTAAAAGAAAAATTGTTAGACATTTCTTCAAAATTCGATCCTATGCTGTTGTGGACTTTAACAAGAATGTACGGAATGGAATATTATTGCTTCGTAAATACTGTAATAAAACGTCATTTATAGGAAGGGGAGTTAGGGAATGAAATAACTTACCCAGGGAGATGTTCAATAAATTTCCAATTTCTTTGCAATCATTTGAGAAAAAGTTAGGAAAACAAGAGACAGGGAATCTGCCACCCTGGGCGACTGCCCTAAATGCAGATCAGTATTGATTGATTGATTGATCGATTGATTGATTGACTGATTGATTGATTCCCAGTTACTTGGGCGTGTTCGTCTTCGTACATCACATTCCAGTGTTATTTTTGTTCGAAGAATATTTTTCTTATTATTTCGACAACATTGAAAATAGCGCTGAATCATTTTCACGCAAGTATGAAATACCGTCCGAGATCATATGGTATCAAAATCTTATATCACAATTTATATATCTTCGACACTGACCGATTACCACGTCAGATTCCAGTCCCTCATTTCATTTAACGGTACCGCGGCGCATAGCTTACGAACAACTTATTCTACATATCAATAATATAATAACAATAAAGACCGATTTATTAGTAATCTATTTCTTCTAATATTTCTCCAGTGAGAGTTCATACCTAGTTTATTTAAAAGCAAATTATCAACGACCTTGCTTTTACAATCACAGTATCGAGTAAAAATTACACAGTAATGCACGAAATATACTAATATTTATGTTGAGTAACCGTTTGAGTAATACTGAGAATGAGTATTTTTACAATATGTTAGTTTAGTATTACTTCCTAGCGAGGAGAACAGTAAAAAAAAAAAAAAAAAAGAGGGATGTACAAGGCTGGGGCGGTCAACTGCCTTACCAACGCAGTGCATGAATGAACCATAATGGCGGGCGAGCATACCTAGTCTTCAGAGAGCCCTATTCTTTGGGGTGACGAAGACTGGGCACAGAGCTAATCACTCTATCCCACACAATGCCTAGGTTACGGACAGAGAAAGCCTTAACCCTCCACCCCCAGCGGGCCTTCTTGGGCTGTACGGGGATGACCTGGCTTTGCTTACGTATGTTCGTATGCATGTAACATTATAAAATTTTAAAATGTTAAGCTGTCATTGTACTAAGTAAAAACTAACGACATATTGAAAGGGCTCGGCAAGTATCGAGTAATTAATGAAACAGGTTCACGAGCCAATAATTACAATCTGGAATATAATATTACAAGTAAGATACCAAATACAAAGAGACACTACTGAACGCTCAAAACAGGATTCTTCGTCAAAAGGACGAGCCAGCTCAACACGAACCTTGTAGTTTTACAGAGAGCTTTCTTACACGAGTGAAGTAACGTCGTGTGATAAGCGTTCTTCACACAGCTATACATTTTGCTTGGCGCAATAGTGGTCATTTTCTGAATGTTCAGAGACAGTAAAATTGGAAACCGCAATGAAGAGAGATCTCTTCTTCACAATGATGGCAACACGAGCTCATCAATTTCCGGCTCTCCCACATACTGTACACCCGATCGATAGGACATTAAACACCTGCCCTTGTGAACTATCACACGAATGAGGAAATGAGCAATTACGAAGAGGTAATGAGCATTCTACAGCTGGTTGTGTCAAGAGTGACAGTAATCAACACACAAAGCCATTTTCAAGTGGCTCGTAAGTGGCGGCGATTTAAAACCGGTAGTTCGGTCTGTTCTCTCTTCATTGGTAAACCGATTATTTATTCCAATGTTCTCATATTCCAGGGACCTAATGGATCCCAATGTCTATCTGGTAAACCGATTATGTATTCCAATGTTCTCATATTCCAGGGACCTAATGGATCCCAATGTCTACCTGGTAAACCGATTATTTATTCCAATGTTCTCATATTCCAGGGACCTAATGGATCCCAATGTCTATCTGGTAAACCGATTATTTATTCCAATGTTCTCATATTCCAGGGACCTAATGGATCTCAAAGTCTATCTTCTCTTTGTGTCTAAAAATCGCACTTCTGTCTGCACTTCCTTTTAAACTCGATACTTGGTTTTTATATAGGGCTGGACAATAATGCTGGGTTCAGTTTAATTTTTGTTTGTTAGTTACAGAAAACGGCAGGGTGGAATTTAGTGAAACTTGGTATTTAAGTTAAGGATAAGAAAGCCGATTACGATCTTCGATACTCATTTGGATATTCGTGTTAAAGGAAGATTGGGTGGGAGTGCGGGTCAAGGAAGGCATGAGCACGAAGGGAACAAAAAACAATCTTTAATATCTCCAATAATATCTTTTTTTTTTTTTTTTTTTGCTAGTTGCTTTACGTCGCACCGACACAGATAGGTCTTATGGCGAGGATGGGACAAGGAAGGGCTAGGAGTGGGAAGGAAACGGCCGTGGCCTTAATTAAGGTACAGCCCCAGCATTTGCCTGGTGTGAAAATGGGAAACCACGGAAAACCATTTTCAGGACTGCCGATAGTGGGATTCGAACCTACTATCTCCCGAATACTGGATACTGGCCGCACTTAAGCGACTGCAGCTATCGAGTTCGGTCCAATAATATCAGTGTAATCGAAATAATAAATATGAAGGCCAGAGTAGACATTATTTCCCACCACCTAATCTACTTCACATTTTTTTTTTCATAGGACAAATAACAAAACGACATGTCTTAGCGCTAGGTGTGACGTTCTGGGCACGGGAGGGAGGTGTGCGGACTCATAATTCTGTCGACCTGACTAATTCCCTGAGTCATACAAATCTTAAGAGACCTTAGTGTATGATTGCATATACCTTAAGAAGCTTGCTGAAGGTTTTATATTTTTGCGTTACCGGGTGTTATCGCTTGCGCAACTGATCCGGAGTGTTTATTACTGTCTTGTTTCTTTTGATTAACAACTGTATCGATATATCGGTGAGTGGAGTAGAAAGTTTACCACCATCTACCTGCCGTATAGGGGAGAGTCCTACAGTACCGGCCGGCTGGCAGTACCGGCCATTGCTGTTTCTCGTTTTAGGTGTTATATGGCAGTAGCTTACAGGTGGCATATGAAGGATGCTACATTCCCGCGTGTCATACTTTGGGGGTTTCGTTTAGCGTAAAGTCTTGTGTGAGATGTGAGTGTTGTACATTGGCCGGCTTACGATCGCGCGCGAAAAGTTATTTTCAAGCCCCAGGTAGTCCATTTCCAAGTAAGCTGTTGATTTTGTTTTTACTTATATATTATATACACTCCTTGAGGATGCTATAGCTGGTAAGAGTTTCACGACATCGTCTCTTAAACAATATCCAGCTGAGGAAGTTCCTTCACGTGAGTGTCGTACAGTACCGGCCAACCATATGTCTTCCAGTACCGGCCAGTGGGACTTTTAAAGACATAAAATTATATCCACTTCTTATCACTTTCCAGAGTGAAATGACAGAGAAAGGGGGTAAAATAAAATAAAAGTGGATCGAGGACGGGATGAAGATGGCACTGAACTAAATTATTTATAACAAAATGACTGCAAGGCAAGCTGCTGAGACCTTTTATGCGCCAAGAAGTACATTAGGAGATCGTCTGAGAGCACTTAGAGTGGGTGTGGCTGTGGATCTAACTCCTCAGATGGGAAGAATTAAAAAGTCCTTTTATTACGATATGTAAAATCAGTTGGTTACTTATATGAAGAATCTAGAAAATCTTCATGTCCCTGGACAGGAAAAAATGTACAATTAGCATTCGCTTTGGCCGAGCATTCAAAAGTACCTCACCAATTCAACAAAGAAAACAAAACTGCCGGAAAGCAGTTTTATTGTGATTATTATGTAAATACTAAGGAAATGGAAGAAGACACATCATGCATTATTTGTCGTGAGTCATTGGATGAAGAATGGGTGCAGTGTACCAAATGCAAAGATGTTGGATGTGTAGACCACGGGAATATTTGTATTTTATTTGTAATTATTGCAAAAAATAAACCAAACTTGAATTTAGTGGATGCCAATTCCAATAATTATGTGTTGTTGAGTTCTTTCTGTGTTTGTTTGATATTAGTAATGTATTAGACATAAATATCTTAGAAAATAGTAACTGGCCGGTACTGGAAGAAGGTTTTTGTAGTCCATGGAAATTAAGCTTTGTTGTATTTTTAAATATTATTAACTTTTGGTAAGATTTTAGGGAAATCACACCCTTACATTGAAAAAGCATTTAGTAAAGTACAAGATTATTGTAGGAAAATCTCATACCGTAGAGCATTTTATTTTTTATAAGGGAAAAAGTTAAGGTGGCCGGTACTGTAGGACTCTCCCCTAATAATAATAATAATAATAATAATAATAATAATAATAATAATAATAATAATAATAATAATAATCTTATGGCCTCAGCTACCTTGTTCATACATTTTAAGTTGAAGCCATTTGGCTGTCTACTAGTCAATCTCGACGTTTTACTCTAGGCCTAACAGATGGCAGAGTGCATGGGCGTCTACGGCTGAATTTTAATTAATTTTGTGGGTAAACACCCAACGTGTCATCAGAGACCGTTTTCAAGGCGACATCGTACGACATGGAGTGTCGAACGGAATCTTTTTCGCCCTTCAAAAATCCCAATAACTTCGCCGGGTTTGAACACTCTATCTTGGTATTCAGAAGCCGACAGTCAACCACTGATCTACGGAGGCAGCTAGTACAGTTATGCTTCTCGTTTAAGGTAGCCTATACTGTGAATGAAGTTCAGTCAAAAGTGTAATCAAGCTATGGTGTAATCATACACATGCCAAGTGACTTTTTTTTTTTTGGTCAACGGTCGGTATAAGAGTTTGCTCTTTCTTTTTTGTAAATGCCTATCACCAGCAAAGAACAGAAAGGTAATATGATGACCGTTTGTGACTTTGAAGTTCATATATAGACATACTCGTATTATTTTTAGGAGGAATGTGATGATCGTGTATGGTACCTCCGGTGGCGTGCCAGATGCGACCGTGCCGCATGCGACCCGTGCCACTAGCGACCGGCGTTGACAAGCAAATTGTCATTTAATAAACTTTGTCATCACCCAAGATAAGGTAAGCTAAATCCGGACCAGTAAAAGTTAGAGAAAAGGCCAAAAATTGAGAACACTGCTTACGGGGCAGGGAATGAAACTGTCTTTGTTCTGTTCAACTACTAAACCGCAAACTGTGCACAACATTAATGCACACTGAATTAGTCATCGGGAAATACAACCTATACAACTCTTTACGGAGAACAATTCGAACGATTGCATGAAAGGCTCACAAATAATAATGAATGAGTACATTTCTTACGAAAGTTTAAATCAAACATACATCACTTCACACACACGCGCGCGCGTAATATCTAAACCCAATTCAAGAACTCGTTGTCAGTGTAATGTATAATTTGAAATGCCATAAACCGAGGTATTCCTTCCCCAAAGAAAACACAGAGGGGTCACAAATAGGCATAACGCAAGAGATATTTCAAGGACAAAATTCTAAAAATTTGGGGAAATGTACAACCAGCTAATCTTATGCTGAATAACTCAAGTTCGGTTACATTTTAACAAGGATTATTTGTTTTACAGTTAACTGATCTGCAAGTGCAACTCTTGGGGATCAACAGGACCAGTCCCTGGTTTTTCGGAAAACAGATATGACAGAACAGCATCATCTTCAGTTGCTTTTCAAGAACTTTCCTGTGAAGTACCAGTACGGAGTGCAATGCCATTTCAACAGCAGCTACTGCCCCTACTTTACGTAACACTTCTGGGGGAAACTCGTTGTCTTACAACACGGAATATGGTGATGCGTTTACATCTTTTCCTAAAATATGTCCATATATGGAGCTGCGTTTCCATGTCTGGCAGAAGATACCAAGCAGGTTAGGTCAGTACGTTGCAGCACGACTAGTTACAGCTACTTCGGTAGGCTGCTGGGTTCGAATACCCCGTTGGCCATCCTCGAAAATGGTTTGTCGTGGTTTCCCATTTTCATCTTCAGAAAAATGCCTTGATGGCACCTTCTAATTTCTAGCCCGTGTAATTACACTCACAAGCAACACCATCATACAACATACATCCTCGGACACTCCTGGCACTAAAAGCCAGATGATAAAAAAAATGTTAATCAATCAATGCTTTGTTGTATCTTCTAGTGAGGAGTGTTGTAGCAGGTATGGCCCTACAGAGAATTAGCTGACATTAGAAACGTCATGCCCATGCGTGAAGCTGGTTGGTCTAAGCCTGATCTTCGTACAGAAGACCGCATATTAGAATTTACTGCAGAGGACCCCAGCAGGAATACTCGCCAAATCGCTGCAGTGGTAGGTGTGGACCGTTCTACGAACATAACGGGAAGACCGGCAACATCAGTATCATTTGCAGTGTGTTCAGCACTATTGGAAAGAAATTATGTACCGCAGATAGCCTTCTGTGAATAGGTCCATCTTCAACCCAAAGACTTCATGAACCATACTTAGTTCACAAATGAGGTCTCCTTTACGAGGAATGGCAGCTTCAGTTTTGACAACACGCATGTGTAGTCGGAGAACAAGCCCCATGCTACGAGACGTTCCCACCACAAGGTTCGGCTTTCCCATTAATGTTTGGACAGGGATTTCGGGGAGTATTATCAGAGGATCTGTGATATTACATCATAGAATGGCTAGCGTATCTTATCTACAGTTTCTAGAAGGCACTCTACCACCACCACTACTACTACTACTACTACTACTACTACTACTACTACTACTACTACTAGAGGATATTCCACTCCATACGCGACGGCATCTGTGGTTGCAACATGATGGAGCACCCTGCACATTACGCAGTGCGTCACCTGAACGCCGCCTATCCGCAACGATGGATTGGCCGACAGGAAGTCCCGATTAAACCCCCTTACATTACTTTTTTTAGGGGGTTCATGAAATCTAAGGTTTATCGCAGAGAAGTGGAAACTGCAAGAGTTCCGGGAATGTGTCTTCGAAGCTGCTCAGGATATCAGTCAAAACAACAAGGTACTGAGGCGGGTTCAAGAGAATTTTCTCCGAAGGTGCCGAGCATGTATTACAGCAATTGGTGTTTTCGAACACTGCTGTAACAATGAAAACCATTTCTCACGGCCAATCTGGTCAAGTGTGGTATTCTCTAGTAGGTACATAAACGCTTTGTCGCTGTTTTCATGTTTTTCTATTAAAAAATAAATACGCTTAGAGTTTTATGTCACTTTTACTTTTGTGATCATAAGCCACATGACCTCCATTTTCATGTGGAATCCGACCCATAGGATGTGGCATTTCATTTCGTAAATCCCACACGTATTGGCCGGGAATCAAATCCAGACTGCCTTGGTGGGAAGGGAGCAGTGATGCCATTGGGCTCATTTCTATTAGTCCCCACTTTATCCGGTTTTTACTGCGGGTCAGGCTTTGTAGCAATTTGGCAGACTTTTATGGCTGGATGTTTTCCTTGACGCCAAACATTAGAGGAGAAATGCTATGTGTTAATGTGGTGGTGGTGATTATCAGAGAGAAAAAATGGAAGGCATCCGACACTGCGAAAAATGAAGATATCGGCGAAAGACAAGGGACGAAGGACGTGAAGGGGAAAGACCTAGAAAGTTGTAATACCGTTGGGGTCGGAAAGGAACAAGAGTTGACCAAGTGGATGGGATAGGATAGATGAAAGTGAGGAGCCTGGTACAAGTAAGTTGGAGCAGTGCCAGACTCAACTCAGTGTCCCGTGATCCCTAACCCACGCTCCCAAGTTGAGAGCCTCTTACGACAGGCAGGGAATACCCTGGATCTTATTCTACTGCCTCCACCCACAGAGGGATGTGGAGTTAAATAACTTTCTTCCTTAGCATGACATTCTTCTGGATCATCGATTGTCTGATACTACTGGTACGTAACGCACGCGTTTATCATAGTATTCCACGCATTCGATCCCTACTTTGAGGTTCTGATTGGAATGAGCAGTGTGCACACTTAGGGCCGGTTTCATCAACGTGGGTTAAACCTTAACCCCGAGTTACACAGTTTTAACTCTGAGTTTGACTGTTCATTCCGTTTCATCAAGGAGGGTTATTTTTAACTCTAGGTTAAGACCGGAGTTAAGTTAACCCCGCCTTTCACCTGGGTTAAACTGTTTATTCGAGGTTAAAAGCAATATGGCCACAGTAAATCATGCATTTGATGCAAAGTTGCTTTATTTAGATTTGTTAAACGGTGTTCCTAATAGAGATAGGCCTATAATAAGAAGGAAAGACTTTGAAAATCTATCTGAGGAATAATTTCTGAAGAGATAGACTTCAAAAACCGTCGTCAGAAAATTCGTCGATGAAGTTCGCGAGAGGTTAGAATACACAGCTGATCGAAACAAACTTGGGCTTGCGAACTACAGTATGTACCTATTCTATTCGTACGGGCTGTTTGCTTTAGTACTTCAACGCACTACCAGAAAATAATAAACTAAAAAGGATTCTATTCACTCAACAAAGCCTTCAGAAAACATATATCTACTGTATCTGTCTGCAATCATGTTAACCAAACATACAGCTTCTAATAAATAAAAGCGCGCTCATAATTTTGTATCATTCTTATTCGTACAAGTAATCTGAAGACTTGATATAAACAAAAAAATAAAGGGTTCCTGGAACATGTTAGTATCTAGTGGAATGTCCCCAAGACTTTTTAATTGCCTGACATCGTCGCCGCATAGAATACACTAATTTCTTGCACATGTCGGGGCTGATTTTCTGCCATTTCTGAATAATCACACTTTTAAGTTCCTCCTTCGTACGCATGCGTTGCCTACGGAGATTCCTCTTCAACGTAGCCCAAAGATGTTCGATGGGATTTTAATCCGGAGACTGGGAAGATGTTATATGCTGCTTAGGAATGTTCCGGATCAACCATATCTTTTTAATACCAGCAGTGTGTTTTGGTTCATTATTATGCTGGAATATATAAACAGGTGGCATCCCCATATTTTCAGCACTCTGCTTCACGTTTGCCCACGGGATTGCATTATAGCTCTCCTTGTTCATTATTCTGTCGATGAAATGTATGTTACGCACACCTCTGGCTGACATACAGCCCCAAAGCATTACAGACCCACCACCGTATTTTACAGTTGGGAGTGTATTCGCCACATCATTGTCCGTACCAATTTTTCTCCATATTCTGTGGGTGCTATCTGACCCAAGGAAGGTTTATTTTTGTCTCATCAGACCAGATAACATCATTCCAGAATTATTTCTGCTTACTTATATGCTCCTTAGCGAATGTCAGTTTAAGCCGTCCGTTTTTTCTACTCACGTTTGGCCTTTTCCGAGGGATCCTTCCACAGCATACATGCCGATACAGGATCCGACGGATGGTGGAGTTGCTTATCTTCTTTCCAGTTCCTTCCTCCGTGAGTTGCCTGAATACTGTGCACTTAATTTGGAATCCGACTTTATAAGGCGGAAAACAAGCCGTTCTTTCCATTCAGTTAAACACTTTCTCTTGAGTTTCCTTGGCGTGTTCTTGATAGTGCCTTTGTATTTAAATGTATCAACCACATATTGCACCGTAGATTGTGTTTTATTGACCAGCTGTTCAGTCTTTCGTAATGAAAGTCCTTAAAGTGCCAGTTTAAGTATAGTGTTCTTGAGCTCCTACCTATGTCCACCACAGATACACTAGGAAAGAGACTGTCGCACTTGATCAGTCGTATACTGTCACTGAGACTTTTCCGTGCATCGCAACCAAACGGTGGGCATCATCCTGTCCATGTGTACGAATACAACTGGTACACCCGTTTGTCGATGCCGGCACATTAATATCAAATCTTCTTGCCTGTATGTACATAAGTATGGTTTTCACTAACTAATTGTCATTGACAAATCGTGTTTTCACCCGTAATGTACGTTTTATTTCACTTTTTCAGTCGTTAATGTGAATATACGAGACTCGATAAGAAATTGAAGCCTGTACGAATAACAGAGACACATACTGTAAAAGAAACTACATTGACCGTAATGGTAGCAACAGCGGTATTACACAATATTGCTGTGGAGACCCGAGATTAACTTCCCCCACAGGACTTGACTCTGCGTCAGTATCTCACAGGAAGGAGAAGGAACAGGAATGTTGGAATTGAGAATGACATCATTCTTCACATTGATAACGACAGCACTGCAGTGGCATATAGGAATGCAACTGCACACCACCACTTCAATAGTACAACACTTATGAACATTATACTGTGTATTACGTAGTGGTTATACAGAAATGCACTTTGAAATTAAACTGTATATTTACTTCTGTGTGTAATATTGCTGTGAAGGTGTGCCAACTTTCAAAGCAACTCTTGGCACAGAGAAGCTAAAATTTTTATAGAACTGTTTTAGTTGTTTCGTAGATCGCACTGTAACGTGGGCAATATTATTAAATTCCCCTGTTATTCTTTTCCATGTATCCTCCTTTTCTTTTAATTGTATACCGTCAATCTTCTTGCATTCTATAATACTTCGGTACTCGGTGGCTAATTCAATAAGTACTGATTTTTCTAAAGCAGAAAAATTCGTGCCACTATTTTTCTTCTGCACTTCTTCCATTTTTCGTTCAAGATCACGAAAGAATAATATCTACCATGGACCTGAGGAAGAAAACGAAATACAGCGCAAGAAATAAACAAAAGAACCACGCAAGAAGTGTGTTCATGATCTCTGATTTTTAGTCACTGCCTCCTTGATTATTAGGACAGCTGTTTCCTGCGAGGGTTAACGCGGTGTTAGTTAACACTCTGCCGAAATAGCTTGGTGAAACGCGTGACTTGTAAGAATGAGTTAAAATATTAACCCTAAGTTAATAATAATAATAATAATAATAATAATAATAATAATAATAATAATAATAATAATAATAATAATAATAATAATGTTATTTGCTTTACGTCCCACTAACTACTTTTTAAGGTCTTCGGAGACGCCGAGGTGCCGGAATTTAGTCCCGCAGGAGTTCTTTAACGTGCCAGTAAATCTACCGACACGGGGCTGTCGTATTTGAGCACCTTCAAATACCACCGGACTGAGCCAGGATCGAACCTGCCAAGTTGGGGTTAGAAGGCCAGCGCCTTAACCGTCTGAGCCACCCAGCCCGGCCCTAAGTTAAGAAACCCAGGGTTAGAGAATATTTAACCCACGTTGATGAAACCAGGCCTTAGAGGAATAATGGCAGAGGAGTGTTCACGGCCGTCTGCGGTCTGTCTGTGGATTGTTAGATCGGCAGCATAGCACTGCTCGTTAAAAATGAGAAAAATGTGCAGTTTTCTATTTGATTGAGTATTTCATATGATAATATTGCTTGTAATCGCGACATTCCTACTGACTTCATTGTAATGACCTATGATGATTTCAGTTGGGAAAACCACAAAGACAGCTTTTCTGAGGATGTAAAAAGGCAGGTGGAGAGTGAGTGCCATTATCATCAAACTGTCCAACTCGACTGACTGGCAGTAGGATGTGGGCCAGCCATCATAATGAAAACTCGCCAAGTTCATTGTAACTGATAGTAGGTAAGAGGACCTGCCATGTAATTTCCCGTCCCTTTTCTGGCTAACTTTAAGAACTATGCAATTTAATATAATCTTACTCACAGCGTATAGAGTACTTAATCTATAAATCTGAATACAATGTAGGATTCCGTAGCGAAACACGGGCACATCAGCCAGTCATATCAAAATTTGTTTCAGAATCTAATTACGCTGTACCGGGGACTCCAAAATTAAGCTTGAAACCCTTTCAGAAAACAATCGATAATGTTTGGTAACAAAACACACGAGTAGCGTTACGAAAATGTTGCAAATTTTGGGCCGGGAAGACTTAGAATTAAGAAGACGAGCTGCTCGACTAAGCGGGATGTTCCGAGCTGTCAGTGGAGAGATGGCGTAGAATGGCATTAGTAGACGAATAAATTTGAGTGGTGTTTTTAAAAGTAGGAAAGATTACAATATGAAGATAAAGCTAGAATTCAAGACCACAAATTGGGGCAAATATTCGTTTATAGGACGAGGAGTTAGGGATTGGAATAATTTACCACGGGATATGTTCAATACATTTCCTAATTATCTGAAATTATTTATGACTTACGCCTACTTACTTATCGTGTCCTATTAGTGCCGCGAGTGTCCGAGGACGTGTTCGGCTCGCATGGTGCATGTCTTTCTACCTGACACCCATGGGCGGCGTGCGCTTCTGGATGTGGGATTATGATAATGAGGTAGGGAGAGGGTGGAACCCGGTGTCGGCACGTAGCCTACTCCTCACGAATAACACCAAGGGGTCTGTTCAAAGCTTTACGTCGTCACCCGAGGGCGAATCACCATCGAAGAGGTTTAGATTTGAATCCAGGCTTTTGACACGCAATCTAGTGTTTACAAATTGTATACCACCAACTTTCCTACCCTGTCGGCCTGCATTCTGATGGTTTAATTTTTTTTTCATCCAGGCTAAGTGTTCAGACGGTTGAGGTGCTGGTCTTCCGACTCCAAATTGGCAGGTTCGATCCTGGCTCAGTTCGGTTGATGTTTGAAGGTGCTCAAATACGTCAGTTTCGTGTCGGTGGATTTACTGGCACGTAAAATAACTCCTGCGGGACTAAATTCCGGCACCTCGGCGTCTCCTTAAAACAGAAACATAGTTACTGGGACGTAAAGCTAGCAACATTATCATAATTATGTTTTCGTCCAACGATACTCGAACCGGCTAACCACGGCGTCAGACCTTTATTTTACGAAAGACTAAGTTAGTAAGTGATAAGCAATCTGCCACTTGGTGACAGCCCTAAATGCAGATCAATTGTAAGTGATTGATGGGTCGCATGCGGCACGATGCTTAACCACTCGGTCGCTAGTGGCACGATAATGGCCGGGTCGCATCCGGCACGGTCGCTTCTGGCACGTAACCGATACCTTCTACCCTGATACTAGTATTGTGACCGTAACGGTGTTAGGATGACCGGCTGCATATTAAAATCATTTTGTTAAAATTCTATGTCTTCGTATTATAATCATTAGTCATGGACGGGTTGTTGTAAGTGTAGCAACGCTGCAGCTCGTCCATTCAACTGATTACAGTGCCGTAAGACTGTACGTAACACACTCCATGCTTCCATATTTGTACCGATGTTTCCATTATTATGGTGACTGTGGCCATGTAACAAATTTATAATCATGCCAAATAGATGTGAAGTGCCGGGATGCGTAAGCAATTACGACATGTCAGTAAAGTGAGAGGAGCCTCCGTGGCTCAGACGGCAGCGCGTCGACCTCTCACCGCTGGATACCGTGGTTCAAATCTCGGTCACTCCATGTGAAATTTGTGCTGGACAAAGCGGAGGCGGGACAGGTTTTTCTCCGGGTACTCCGGTTTTCCCCGTCATCTTTCATTCCAGCAACACTCTCCATTCTCATTTCATAGCATCTATCAGTCATTACTAAATCACTTTGGGAGTGGCGACCCCATCGTACTAATAGCCTATATCTGTTTCATTCATTCCATTCCTGACCCGGTCAATGACTGGAAAACAGGTTGTAGGTTTTCATTTCTTTTTCAGTAAAGTGAGAATGATACGTAAGTTGTTTTCAATATTGTCTATGAATTCTGATCTTCGTACAAATGGATCCATTCGGTCCCGCGCACAGACTGATCTAAACGAACAGATCAGCAGCAAGTATGAAACATTTTCAAGACTACTAAGACTACTATTATTGAAAAATATATCAACAGGACGGAAAGACCTGTTTCCGTAAATGTGATCACCCCATTTTGTGCGAATTGGAATGAACAGTGATTTTAGAGTGCAAGTGCATGTGAACTGTGGCTGCCTACTGAAGGAAATGTTTACCAGATAAAACTTCTAGCTTGCTAGTCTGTAGACATTATTTAGTTACAGAACGCAGTCAGCTCATCTCTCATAGATCTTTGTGGTATTAGTTATGTTTTACCAGATGATACCAATAACATGAGCTCTCTTGTATTCTAAATTGATGCCTATTTACAAAAATTGAAATTGTAACTGGAAGACACTGAGAATTGTGATGAGTTGCCTAAGGGAGTTAGACATTTTACGAAATCAGTTTGGTCCCATATTTATAAAAAACGAAGTGTGATTTGTCCACAATTATAAGTTCGTATTTAATTCTTATGCGGAGTGAGAAGTGCAGTGGCACGGTAAGATTAAGTAACATTATGTCACTGCCGCACCTTTGATGTGTTTTTTTTAAGTACCCCCTACACCAGTAAATGGAAAGACACATTTATTTAAGCATGTCGTTCAGTTTCTGAGAAGAAAAAGATAAAACATAAAAATAAAACAGCATCTTTGGTTCTTTCTTCCGTTGGTCATTTCACAGAGCTAATAAGACGTATTCCGGTTAAACATCTTACAAGGTTACATTTTGCAACAATGTGCTCTGAAATTACTAACATTTAAGTCATATTTTGCATTATGTATAGTCGCTGAAAAAATTAGCACATGGTATAGTATGTTTCCGCACAGATAATCTACCTGATAGCCGCCCCAATTAAGGAATCAAAAGGTCGGCCTCCTAATCAGTTCATATGAATAATATTTATTTTATATGATGTTTGGATTAAGCAGGGCTTGAGTCATAACTCAAGATTACTATTGCCACTATTGTCTCTTTCAGATTTTATTTTAGAAAGAAAATCCAATACAGGGTTCTTCAAGTTTGGGAGTACAAGTGGTGTGTTACGATCGCCAATGAGTCCGCTATGGTTTGGATAATAATGTCCGGGATTTTGTTTATTCTTAAGAAGCTCAACGTCTCCTTAGAAATTGTCCCTCTAGCGCCAATCATAAGGCCAATGACCTCCCATTTTGTAATTTCGTACTTCTTTCCGAGATCCTCAGGGCATGGTCCATATATGGCCTTTTTCTCGTCACGCACTAATCGAGGCTGCTGTTCATCTTCCTCGAATCTTACAGTAGGATCAATCACCATACACACACCTTTCGCCCGGTCGATGACAACAGTTCGTCTTGTGGAACCATTTGTGAACAGACATCCCACTTCTTCATGGATCTCCAAATGATGTTGTTTGCGGATGCTTCCAGCAATCAGTGTGCGAACTGTATTGTGCCGATGGATCTTCATAAGCTCTCTTTTACGACAGAACCCTAAGACATGAGGCAAGGTTTCGAACTCGTCACATCTTCTGCAACGGTATGAATTAAGACTCCTTTCAGGGAGAGATCGAACTGGGATGACATTACAGTTCATTTTAATTGCTTCTGTCCATTGTTCGCATGACATACCTCTCTTATGACTGATCCAAGCGTTTCCTTTCTTCCAGTGGGATGGTAATATGCACCAACTTCTAAAGGAATCTTCGCGGAGTACATTTCGGATGAGCTTGGGTAGAGGGTTTTCGAGATGTTCAATTTGTTCCTTGCTAAGCGGCAGGCGTTCAAGGCAATGGTTGATTTCAGTACGGAGTTCTTTAGTGGCTTCGATGTATGGGCTTCTCACACGCATCAGCCTTCTGCAAATATGTATATGCTGAATGAAAGCCCCCACCTTGAGCTTTGAAAATTCCAAGTCGTCTATTTAGCATGGTGCGTAAATCATTGCATCTGGGGCGTCAGTAGGTAATCCAATAATTTCTTTAACAAACTCCTTATATCATGTTAATTATTATCAAAATATAATTCAGCCTCCATGTACATACAACCCTGCAGATACAACATTATATTTATAGGTTCAATTGTTAATGAGAAAAGTGTATCTGCGTGAAACTTACATGCGCTCATCCTTTTTTTTTTTTTTTGAGTGACCGTACAGTATACATAAAACAATGCATGTGCAGGACTTTGTCTTGATAGTAAAATTCACGCAGAGTGTTTATCATTGTTTACTTCTGATTTTTGCTTTCATGGCCTAGAATATTTAGTTATCGGTCACGTGATCAAATTTTGGCAGTGTTGGTCTCCATTAAGCGTGATGTGCGAGAAATTCGTATCAGTAGATTTATTGGCATGTTACAATTACCTTCGTTTCTTTGGAGAATCTTTGAGTCCTAGCGTCACGAAAAAAATAGCAATTCGCAGCGCATAAAAATTATTATTATTATTATTATTATTATTATTATTATTATTATTATATATGCGAATAAGCCCATTAGGATTACGCAAAGTGCTTAGAGGCGTGCATTTGTGTCCGTATTTCTTTCATTCTTTTACTGTGGGCTTCCTTTCTGTCTTCAGACCAGATTGTTCCAGTCTTCTATTTCGGTTTTTCCTTTTGGTCAACTTGCCATATATTAATTTCGGATCTGAAGATTACCCTGTTTTGGACAGCTGCTGGTGTAATTTCTGCCTGTTTAAAATCGGTTTTGATTTCGCCAGTCCATTTCATTGTCTGTTTTGGCTTTACTCCTGTTTTCGATGAATTCAACTATTTGTTTTGTAAGTCTGTCTGGATGCATTCTTTCAATATATCCACAGAATATTAATGCACTGTGAATATTTGTGTATTGTTTGATTTTCTGTCTGCCTCTGAATCGGTACTGTCCGTCAATGAGTTTTGGGCCTCGAATTTTTCTTATTATTTTGCGTTCCTTTTATTCAATGTTTTCAATGTCGGCTTTCCTGTTTGACTCAAAGAGATTCTGGTTTAATGAATGTATTATAATGCATTAGTTTTGTGTGCTTGGAGATACATATTTTGTTGTAGATGTTTTGGGTTAGCCGGTATGTAGTTTCCAGCGTTTGGCATCTACTTCCATTGGCTTTTGCTCAAGTCTATTTTCCTGAATTGTTTCACCAAGATACTTAAATTGTGATACTCGTTTAATTTTGCCATATTTTGTCTCCATGAATTTTGGTGCTTGTTTGTTGCATTTTGGGCTGTTGAAATGTCTCGGGTTAAGACTGCTAGGTCGTCTGCAAATGCTGCGCAATCTATCGCTAATTTTCCTCTGGCTAAAGTGACTGGTTGGTAAATTTTGAGGACTAATTTCTGTTTTCGCCATTCTCATATCACTTTTCAAAGAGATCTGAGATTCCCCCCATGAATTTAACCTTGGAATTCGTGTGTGTCATTGTCTGTTTTATGACTGCAAGTGTTTTCATGTCTAAACATTATTATTATTATTATTATTATTATTATTATTATTATTATTATTTGTTTACACGATCGCTCTATTCACCTTGTTGGTCAATTAGTAGCTGCAAACAGCTCAGCTGGCGAAATATCAAATTATATTTTTTAGCAACCCTAGGCGTCTGTTTACTTTTTTTTTTACAATTTGCTTTACGTCGTACCGACACAGACAGTTTTTTATGGCGACGATGGGATAGGGAAGGGCTAGGAGTGGGTAGGAAGCAGCCGTGGCCTTATTTAAAGTACAGTCCTAGAATCTACCTAGTGTTAAAGTGGGAAACCACGGACAACCATCTTCAGGGCTACTGTCAGCGGGGTTCGAACGCATTATCTCCCGAATGCAAGCTCACAGCTACGCGACCTTAACCGCACGGCCAACTCGCTTGGTATTCTGTTAAACAAATAAACAACCTAACAGAAAATCACCAGCGCTTTTATAAAAAAAACCAATGAAAGGCTGTTACTCTTCAAGTACCTAGAATGCCGGCTAACATAAGAATGGAATCCGATGGGATCCGGATGAAGAAATCTAAACGATAACTGGCAACACAAGAAGTATGTATCTGAAATTAAAACATGTGGTATCAAACCGTGAATTCAATACAAAACTATAGCCTGTGTCAAATGGGTAGCAGTTTTCATTGTGGTCCTTTATACGAAGTAAAAATATTTTGGCTTGGGGCAAGTGATATGTAACGCAGAGGAATTTTCCTTAAAGCGCAACGAATTGAGCCGCTTGGCTGGACGATTCTGAGTAACCTCTCAAGGCCAAAATGCTTCTTATTTGACAAGACTATAGTTGGCGTGTCATGAGTGTTGTGTTTTACCGGTCCAGTTTTACGGTGTCGAGTGATGGACACTAAAAGCTTCGTAAATGAACTGTCTGCAGGCCTCTGAAATGTGGATGTACCACAGAATGTTCAAGATCACATGGGTAAACCACGTCAACAATGAGGAAGTAGTACTCTGTCGTGCCGAGAAATCATGGTCTTAATACTCGCAAAATGCAGGAAAGTAACCTGACAACCTGACATAACTGATCACAGAAGGTAAATTAGAAGAAAAACGTGGGCGTACATTACCCTGGACCTTGAACCTCAGACAGTGGTTCAGTATCAACGATATGGCAACTCTCACAAGGGAAACACACAAACAAGAAATTACTTCATGATAGTCGCTGCCCTTCTGGAAGAAGAAGAATTCACTTAATGGTAGAGATTTTCTTTTTATTCCTTATGTTTAGGCCTACGACCACACTCTCCATACTTCATTTGAGAAGAAATAATTCCCAATCCAACACAAGCTAATTTTCCCGTATCATACGCTACTGGAACTGAAAACTGAATGGGTCGGCTCTTACAAAGAGATAGAATCGATCTGTTAAAAGCTGTACAACAGCGCACCTCCTCCCGCCACTTCATCCGTGAGTACATTGTGTTCCACTCGGCCCGTTTAATTTACTTTATAAACCCACCTCGGCAACGGCTGTGTGTGTATTCTAGGAAATTAAATGGGATACGTTTTCGGCTTCTGTGCGCGCCCTCTCTCGGAGGTCAATGTAATTGAAAACACGCCACACCGCTTGTCCAACACCCTGAGAGGACATTTAAATCTAATAAAATAGAGATCTCAGTCTACACTGCGATGAATTAAATGTAATTTAATAGCGTGTTTTACATTATGGAGTCATAACCATCAAGAGAGATTTCCATCCCGACGGTGTATTCCTGTCCTGTAATTTCAGGGTCAATTCATAGTTCTGCCGGGTGCACTCATACTTGTGATAAAACCTGAAAAGAAAAGTGTATTAAAATGCCATTAGGCTACCCCAGAAGCGGCTTGCCGCCCCTCTAACAATCACTTCAACGGTAGGTGAATGCAGGGAAGATAAGACAGTCGCATATCCTGCAGACAACGATGCCTTTCTTTCCAGACCTAACTAATGTACACATCCACGACCTAACTTTCACATTCACCAGTATAGACAAGTCACACGGGTTCCACAAGAACTAACAACGCGCGGCTGTCGATCCTAACGTCTTTAGTCTGCAAAATGACACAAACAATTGAATTTCTGACCCACGAGCTGAATAAAACTTACTTTTTATACCGATCGTCAAAATGTAATAATAAAATGAAATGACTAACGTTTCTTTAACTGCTTTATTAGTAGCATCACATCAGTGATCGACTTTTCAAATTATGATTAATAATATTAGTTTTATGTCCCACTAACTCTACGGGTTTTAGAACCACTAGGGTACCAGAGCACTGTCTGACCTAGTGAGGAAAGCAATGGCAAATTACCTCACTCCTCATCTTGCCTAGTACACCTCATTTTGGTGCTGCCATTGGTGTTTGTGGTTTTGCTATAACTGCATAGCCTCTGGTGGTGCTATTTGAGGATCCACCCAGCCTCTGGGCTGAAGACCTAACAGACAGACAAGGTACCAGAAGTTTGTCCCACAGGAGTTACTTTATGACCCAGTTCCGACACGATGCTGACGAACTTCAGCACCTTCGAATACCATCGGACTGAGCGGCAATCTAACCCGCCAACCTGTCCTCAGAACTAAGCATTTAGCGTCTAAAGTACTCAGCCCGTTATTATTATTATTATTATTATTATTATTATTATTATTATTATTATTATTATTAAGCGAATTAAATAAATTTGATAGATGTTTGAGTTATAGCAATACCTTAATGGTGGGAGGAGGGATTAATGTAAGTAACTACAAAGAGAAAACAATAGCTCAGTACAGTACTGTATTCCAGAGACTCAGAAATAGTTCGATGTCGAGGGAAAATGCCCTGATCCACGGCCGAGTAAATGAACTGTGTCAAGAAGAGCAAAGAACAATGAAGATCAAATCGGATGAAGAAGTGAAACCAGTCACTAGTGGGAACACATTTCAGGCGTTTCTGCTGGGACTCTGTGGTTTGGGTACAATGTCTATTTGTGAGCTACAGGTCACTTTAATTTCCAGTATCGGCAAACCACTTCTCTAGAAACGGCGCATGCGCTGATCTGTTGTAAGTAGCATGCAGTTCCCAACTAAGTCGGTGCATTGCTAATTTGCAACTTTAACAAGGGAACACATGTGAGCTAGTTAGGAAATATCCCCTTGTATTATTAAACCAGAGCACACTGAAATTTAAAAAAAACAACGACGGATATTACAAACTTTCGTGCTTATTGCATGTTACTATTGTTCGCCATACAGCATCTCATTACGGGCGCCAGATGGAAATGCAAAAGTTAGCCTATAATCGTCGAGTTCCCATAGCGCTGCTGAATACAATGAGGGAGGTAGACGGCTTGCAGCTACGTTACGAGCAGGGAGAGGATTGCTACGCATGAGCAAAGCTGATTTACACAGGTAAATAGCCTCCCAAAATGAAAAAATGAAAAATTCATTCATCAGTGTCAATAACACTCATGATAACAAGTTTCTAAAGAGATATACAGTATATCCATATAATCTACATAAATAATGCATTTAATATTTTCTAATATGATATACAGGATGACTAGAATTTACCAAGCAAACTCACCAAGTCCTGAAAGCTTGCATCAAAATAAATGTAATAATGGTGGGAATAAATACTCCATCGCCACATTTGTCAACTCGGTTAAATAGCACTCTACATGTTGCGAACCCAAACTGTTCACATTCTTCACTTTCTAGGCAACTCGTACATCCTCTACAACAGGTGTAAAAGGAACGGTTTCTTGATTTGACCTCTCATTTCAAGGCAAACTCCATACGGTAAGCATGGATGTGTTCAGTGCACGAGAGTACTCTATCGATAACTTTTCGCAATATCTGAGTATGTATTGGTCGTGCCTATATGGTCCCAACCTCTGACCTACTCTCTACGACATTCTCTTTCATATCCTGCCGTTTTTCTCGGTCCATTCTGACCGCACAGTATATTATATATGGCTAACTACAGTAGTTTGCAATTTGGTCGACGACGCCCCGGGTTAAATTCCTCCCTGGATCGGGGATTTTAACCTTCATTAGTTAATTTCTTTGCCTTGACGGTTATGAGTCTACGCCGCCTTCAGCACAGACACACAGATCGCCCAATGGCGTTAACTCGAAAAACCTGTGACACGCCTCTCCGGAGTTAACATGCTATCATATAGGCAACGTTATGTTTTTCCGAGCTCATGTAAGTGAAGTTGTGCTTATTGTCCATAAATCACGACAAGACAAACTTCCCTCCAACCATAGCCCGCTCCAACTCATAGAGGATGGTTGCCCAGTTGCCTTTCTCTTAAAACAACGATCACTAATCACCACCTCTCTCCAACACACAGGATGAGACTGGGCCAATACCTTAAACTTGCCAGCTTCACTGGATTAAGTCCTTATCGGTGGTTACATCCACAACAACATTATCTATTATTATTCAATGGCTTTAAGACTATCTCTTTAGAGTAGGCTTGACAACATAAACACCCAATCCGTAGTAAAACAGTCATCACGGCAGATCTTCAGCCGATAGAGTTCACGCTTTGGATAAATTTAAATAGTTTAATTCAGGCAAAGTGCAGGAAAGTGTATTTAAAAGTTCTGCCAGTTCATTCATTTAACACAGATACATCACACTGCATATAGAAATCTGAAATCCCAATCAACAACGTGAACTCAAAATATTGGAAAATTGTGAGCCATTTATGGCTACGAGTGAATATTAACATTTTGCTTGGTTGGCACGTATTGCTGAAAGTACAAAGTAATGGTTTTAATTTTAGATTTTACTTAGATACGACTAAGTCCTTATCCTTTTCTTTCTCGTTGTAGGTACCTTTCTAGAAACGAGTTTCTCATTCTTCGAGCAGTCCGATTTTTCCTTCAGCAAACAACACTTATTCCACCAAATATACACCCAATACCTTACACCGCAGATGACACTCACCATCATCCAAAAGTCTATTAAGAAGTACTACATTAATTATTACAATACAGTATACAAAAGATGATGTTTGTGAGTCATAAAATTGTTAAACCCTAGACTGCCTACTCTGCTCAGTCAATCTTCACACGCGCCCGTATAAATTACATTAAAATGATGAACAAGATTGGTAAAGATGAATCATTACGACACTAATCTCTATTTCGGATCCTCCATTCTGGACATCCCTTTCATTTAGGCCTACTGCCTAAATAACGATCCATACATCTATTTCATCATCAGCAGTAAAATTTATTCCAAAATATTAGCAACTGATTCGTAGCCATTTGGGTTTGTTTCAATACTGAACACATTCTTCTTCTTATTATTATACACACACACACACACACACACACACACATGCGTTTGGCTCTCTAAGGAGCACGTACAACCATTATTTAGCACTGGTATTCATCTTCTTGTTTTTATTATCTTCTCAAAACTTCCTCATCCTTTCACTATGGGCCTGTCGTTTTTTTATTTTCAAATTTCTCGCCGTCGGTCTCTTGGGCGCAAACTTGCGGGTGTTGATCTTTTGTCTATTTGAAGTCCTTGTGGTTTCCAGTGGGTCAATGTCGACTTCTGCGAGATCTTTTTCGGTGTCTACTAGCCAGCGCACTTTGGTTTGTCGTGTTCCATTGATAACGAAAAAGATTTTCTTGGTCAATCGTGAGTCATCCATTCGTGCTAAATGCCCGTAGAATTTCGTACGTCTTTTGCGTGCAAGTGAAGTGAATCGCTCAGTCAATGAATAGAGTTCCTCCGAGCTTTTTCGCATCCAAATGCCATCTTCAAACTTGGGTCCGAATATTTTCCTCAGTATCTGTCGTTCCATTTTCTCAATGCCTCTAATTTTGATGTTTCAATTCCGTAGTGGCTCTGGGAGAACAACAGTGTTGTAGTGTCGGAATTTGGCCTCGGCGGAAAGTGATTTCTTGTTGTAAACGTTTCAGGTGATTGTACAGACTATACGTACTTTTTCAGCGCGGTTTTTGTTGGCTTCCTTTCGTTGCCAGTGCTTCCGATAACTTCACCTAAGTACTTAAACTGTTTTACTTGTGCGACGCTGCCATATTGGGTCACGAGTGGCACTAGGTTTCAGTTCTTGGAGTCCATGTACTGTATTTTTTCGTTAGAGACGTAGAGACCAGTTTTGACAGCAATCTCATGAAGCTTCTCGATGGCATGTCTGGCTTCCTCAGGAGTTCGGGTAATTATTGCTAGGTCGTCAGCGAAAGCATGGCATTTTATGTTGATCCGTTTAGCTTTTGTTCCCATACGGATTCCAGGTGCTTCTTTCTCCCAAGTTTTAATGACCTTGTCTAGTACCAGTTTGAACAGGAGTGGGGACAACCCATCACCTTGTCTAACACCTGTTCTAATTTCAAAAGTTTCAGAGATTTCACCCATAAATTTCACTTTAGAGGTTGTGTCTGTCAATGTTTATTGAATTAACGTGGTTGTCTTGTTGTCATCACCATATTCGCGGAGTACATTAAACAGGGTGTCACGATCAACAGAGTCGTATGCTTTTTTTAAAATCTACGAAAATGATTACTGTACGGTCTGACTGGCGATGCTGGAGAATCATCTTCAGGTTCCAGATCTGTTCCACGCACGATCAATGCGGTCGGAAGCCCGCCTGGTATTCACCGATCTTGTGTTCTAACTGGTGTTTCAATCTAGTAAGGAGGGCGCATGAAAGCACTTCGTATGCAACTGGCAGAAGTGAGATGCCTCGGTAATTATTTGGATCCGTCTTATCGCCCTTTTTGTGCAGTGGGTGGATCAATGCAGTTTCCTAGAGTGCAGATATGACTCCGCTCTCCCATATATTTGCAATGATGGCCTGTAGTCGGCCAATCAGGAGTTCACCTCCAATCTTGAGCATCTCGGCGATTACGCCATCTTCTCCTGGTACTTTATTGTTTTTTTTTGAGATTTATAATATGATACTTCGTACCTCATCACATGTAAGTGGAACTGAGTCTGGGCTTGGAACAGGTATGTGGAATTAAAGTTTCACCGTAGGTGGTTCACAGTTATGTAACTTCTCAAAATGCTGCTTCAGAATGTAACAGTTGGCCTTTGTGTTGGTCTCCAGTGTCCCACCAGGGCGACGAAAACAAAGAGTGGGCGGCTTACAGTTAATCAGTTCTTCCGTAAAGGTTCTGTAAAAATTCCGTGTGTTGTCTCTTTTGAAGTCGTCATCAATTTCTTCTAACCTTTGGAGGTGGTATATGCGTTTCATTCGTCTGAGTATTTTGGACGTTCGCTTCTGGGTTTCTGAAGATATCTTCCAATTTTCTGGCGTTTGGTGGCTGTGCCAATTTTTCCAGGCTCGAATACGTGATCCCAGAGCTTTGTCGCAGTCAGAGGTCCACCACCTGTGTTTCCGTTTCCGTTATTATTAGTATTATTATTATTATTTACAATTTGCTTTACGTCGCACAGACACAGATAGGTCTTACGGCGACGATGGGATAGGAAAGACCTAAGAATGGGAAGGAACCGGCCGTGGTCTTAATTAAGGTACAGCCCCAGCATTTGCCTGATGTGAAAACGAGAAACGACGGAAAGCTATCTTCAGGGCTGCCGACAGTGGGATTCGAACCCACTATTTACTTGATGCAAGCTCACAGCTGTGCGCCCCTAACCGCGCGGCCAACTCGCCCGGTAAAGCAATAATTTGATGATAGTGGTGCTCGCTGTTTAAAGGGGCCTAAAATCTAAGGTCATCCGCCCCTAATGGTACGAAATGGACGGCATGCTATAATAATTAATATTTTAAAATTTATTCACTGACTAGAATTTAAAACAAATGAAGATGGACTATGATTGCGAATTTAAAATAATCAGTGGATCTAATTCGTAATGCCTTTTTACGGTAAAATGACAGATGATGGATTCTGGTAGAATAAGACATAGCCATAAAATGAAATAATATATCATACATATTACAATTAAAAACACTTTAAAATATACAAACACAAACTCAAACATAGTCAAATTAATAAAACGTAGTGAAGAAGCAATAATTTAGCAGGAACGAAGTTTCAAGATATAAGCCTACATTCAATGAAGGTAACAATGTAATCGCCAAAACTCGTTTAATGTGACGTTTGAATGTATCTATGTTTGTCACTGTGTTAATATCGGAAAGTACAGTAGATTCAATCTGGTCTCAGTATTGATATGTTACTTCTGTCACAAATCACTTAAAGAATGGCACGCATCGACCGTAAGATAAGAAAATTAGCTCGATTCATTAATTATTTTTTCCCCACGAGGTTTACCGTCGCATTAACAAAGGAGATTTTCGGTGGCGGAAGGATGGGTAAGGGCTAGGAGAGGGAAGGTAGCGGCCGTGACCTTAAGTAAGATTCGGCTCAAAAATGTATCTGGTGTGAAAATGGGAAACCACGGAAAACAATCTTGAGAGATGGCAACGATGGGATTCGAACCCACGATCTATGGAATGCAAGACCACAGTTACGCTACCCGAACCGCGCAGCTAACTCGCTCTGTCAGTTCAACTTTTTCCAATCGTAAACAGCCGTAAAAAAGTCTTATCTTCAGAACGCTGTCCCAGTTCAAAACTAAGACATCTTAAATTACACAACCGCATTTAAACATTTGTTGCTTGTTGTTTAAAGGGGCCTAACATCTAGGTCATCGGCCCATTTAAACATTTAGTTACCGGGCGAGTTGGCCGTGCGGTTAGGGGCGTGCAGCTGTGAGCTTGCATCCGGGAGACAGTAGGTTCGAACCCGACTGTCGGCAGCCCTGAAGATGGTCTTCCGTGGTTTCTCATTTTCATACCAGGCAAATGCTGGAACTGTACCTTAATTAAGGCCACGGCCTCTTCCTTCCCACTCCCAGGCCTTTCCTATCCCACCGTCGCCATAAGACCCAGCTGTGTCGATGCAACGTAAAAAAAATGGTAAACATTTAGTTTTTATATTGTAATTCAGAAAAGATATTGAGGAAGTAACAATAAGACATCGTTCACTGACAGTAAAAAGCTGGAATTCAAGATATCTTAGTACAGAACCATACAGAAGAAGTGCTCGCCTCAAAATCTCATTTTTTAAGATTTCTCAGTAATGACTAGGACAGCCGGTTTAGAAAACATAAAAGGACTTAGAATAAGCTCTCTCGTGTCTGCATTTAAGAATAAAATAATACTCTACCACAAGAAAACAACTTGCTTCTACCGAAAGAGAGGGTATCATATCTTCGAAATACCAGAATAGTATGGAGGAACTGGTCGAATCCAGCAAGTAAAAACAGCAAATGTAGTCTTCACAGGGCACAACGACAAAACAACAAAGTAAATGAATAAGTGAACGAGCAGCAATGAAATCAATGGACTGACCTCTCAACGTTCTCGACTTCATCTTGCTTGCATTAAATCATTCCGCTATATGAACTCAGTTAAGAAAAATAAAGCAAATGGGAATACTTTTAAAACTCACTTCAAAGCCAACCAAATGGAGAAAGAAAAACATACTCTCTACAAGATCAATAATTGGCAACTGGAAGATTAAATCCCTGAGAGACGCCAATTCGGCCGCAGGGGACAAGTGCGCACGTCATACCAGCTCGACCAGGACAAGTAGTACAATTACAGGATAACAATGATAAAAATTTGTCTCCGAAAACAAAAACCATTTGTAGTCCCATCACTGTGTTAAGTGTGTGATGTAACCAGATTTAACAAGTCTCCTTGGATCATGTATTAACAACTCCCATGTCTTGTAGCTGATCGCGCTGACTCTCACTTAACCAGGAATGCAAACCTTCATAGAATGGTATAGTAGTTAGAGCGGCTTGTAAAAAGGTAGCCATATAAAAATGGCTCCAAATAAGAACAAATGTAGATAGAAAATAATAACAGAAATAGAGCCAAACAAAAAAAATCATAAAGTCAAAAAAAGAAACTAATGGAAGATTTTGAAAACTACCTAAACAGCTTAGGGGAAGTGGGGGGGAATCATTTCTGTAATGAAAAAATATAGAAACGGTGGGACAAGGAAACTGAACACCGTTTTGAGTAAATAAGGTGAACTCTTCATAGTTCCTAGACAGATGGAAGGAACATTTTGTACACGTAAGAGGAAATCTTTCCGCTGAAGTCTCAAGCAACAGAGTTTATTGGCTTGGCGATATTAGAGCATTCGAGGTCAAGTCTTTCGACAGTCCTCCACCCTCCTCTCCCTACAATCTTCAGTGTTCGTTCTTTCACGTTTTCCTGCTCATTTCGACAGTCATCAATAGCTTGATCAATAGGCGAAATTATCATGCGGTTTTGCAGCTTATAAAACAGCCATCGCCAGCTAGTTCATTAGCATGACGACTGAATAACACTTCCACGTTAGCTACGCGTCGCCAACGTGACTTCGTCAGCAATTTATCCGGGGACCTACGAGATACAGTACCACCAAACAAATCTTTTGAAGAGAGATCTGCTGGATGGTTACACCACGTACCAAGAGTTCCTTACCACATTCTTTACTCTTCGATAATAAGACCATTAGTACAGAGTGATCCATATTAAATGGATTCTAGCGGTTTTTATTTTAAACGACATTGGAACTATTGGAGTTCTAAAAGGTATCCAAGTGATGACGCCATAGTTCGTCCGTTACCTTCCCTCCATTTCGATATCGCACTCCGTCATTGCTACACAAAGGGCATTCCGAAGACAATAATAATAATAATAATAATAATAATAATAATAATAATAATAATGATGATGATGATGATGATGCTTGTTGTTTAAATGGACCTAACATCGAAGGTCATCGACTCCTAAAGAAACGAGATGGACGACACATGATATGATAATTAAAATTTTAAAATGTACTCACTGACTGGAGTTTAAAAAAAATGGTGAGGAAAAATGGTTATGAAACTAAAACAATCAGTGGATCTAATTCGCAATGCCTTATTGCTAATAAAATCATAGAAAATACAGGTGACAGAGGAATAAGGCATAGCCTGGAATACATATATTTACATAAAATTACAAGTTAAAATAAAACATTAAAATACTCAACACGAACTAAAATGAAGTCCATGGGCTAAAAGCGTAGTTAACACAAAGGACATCATTACACACGATAAAAAAGACCACTATCCCTCATGAAACGGATGACAAGGTCTGCGGACTGCTCGTCATCGCGCAGGATGAGGGAGATGGTACACGGGAGTTTTAGACTACGGAGCAGACCGACCAGGTCCACGCATTCCGTAAAGATGTGTACCACGGTAAGATGATCGCCGCAAGTACACACCGAAGGGGGTTCTCCTTTCAATAAATGGGAGTGCGTTAGTATACCGTGGCCGATCCGAAGACGACATAATACCACTGCTTCACTCCGAGAAGCCCGAAGGGAAGTCCTCCATACCTTCGTTGTAGCTTTTATCGCTCTCAGCTTATTTGGAAGAGGAGTGGCCTGCCACTACATCTCCCAATGGGACATAACCAGATGTCTCAGCTGAGAGCGAATATCACTTGCTGGAACCTTGAAAGGCAACGGGGGCAGTGTAACTGCCTCCTTGGCAGCCCTATAGAAGCGTAGGAGCACCGTGCGGTCAGCTCCCCAATTAGTGCTGCTAAGAAACTTCAAGAGATTAAGCCTCTTGGTGCATTGCACTTTTAGCTGCCGCACATATGGTTCCCACGATAATGTACTATCGAAAAGGAGCCCAAGAAATCGGTGTCAACTACAGGAATAGCGACATTTCCTAAATAAAGCTCAGTATGTGGGTGAAGAGTACGTTGCCGACAAAAGTGGACAACAGAGGTCTTTGTGGTGGAAAACCGAAAGCCATGTTCGAAGGTCCACTGCTCCACTCTCCTAATAGCTTCCTATAATTGTCGCTCTGCGACTGCCATATTACGCGAGCTATAGTGCAGAGCAAAATCGTCCACGTATAGCGACAGTATTACTGATGAACCAGGAGCAGCAACAATACCGTTTATGGCAATCGCGAACAGAGTAACACTAAGAACAGATCTCTGTGGGACTCCATTTTCCTGAACGTGGTATTGCGAATATGTCCTCCCTACTCGGCCACGGAATAGACGGAGGGACAAAAAATTCGCAATAAATACCGGCAAGTTACTTCGAAATCGCCACTGATGCAGGACTGAAAGGATATAATATCGCCATGTGGTGTCATAGGCCTTTTCTAAGTCAAAGAAAAGAGCTACCAAATGCTATTTGCGGAGAAACGCATCCTGGATAGAGCTCTCCAGGCGTACCAAATGGTCAGTGGTCGAGCGAGCGGCTCGAAAACCACACTGGTCCTTGTTTCTCCAGACACCACACAAGTCGGCGATTTACCATCCTCTCAGATAGCTTACACAGGCAGTTTGTAAGACAAATCGGTCTGTAACTTCCTGCAAACTTAGGATCTTTGTCAAGCTTGAGGACAGGAGTGACTATGCCCTGTCGCCAATGAGACGGAAAATCACCCTCTATCCAGATTCGGTTAAACACACGAAGGACATATAGTAGACTATCCTCACTAAGGTGTTTCAACATCTGGTTTTGGATACTGTCTGATCCAGGAGACTAGCTAGATGGTTAGCAATCGAGAGGGGTTCAGTGAAAACACTGCCTGCAATGGAAATCATCAGAATTTGAATTAAGTCACTATCTCAGCATTTTATCGGAGCACAGATGATTCATATAGGTTATTGTGTATAGCGATCATTAACCATGACGTTTAGGTGTGAATATCATTGTGGCAGTAATTTCTTTTCCTCGCTACAGGGAGGTCCACTGCATGTTTACAAACCTGTGTTATGTCAAAATTGCAGTTAGTGACTACCGTCTCCCGATTGCAAGCTTACAGCATGGCTCATACCGCGTACCCAACTCGGTTGGTATATTGCAGTTAAAAGAACTTGTAATTTGACAATGCAATTGTAACTGAGATCTAGAATTGTTATGAGTATGTAAAAACCCGAGGAAAAATCAACCTCAGATCTCTAGACAGAATTGCTTTGACATACAAAACGTAAGCTATTCCAGTCAGTGGCCATTGGCGTGTTCCTCCAGAGAACGGATTGTGGATAGCGGTCATTAAACATGACATTTAGGTGAGAATATCATTGTGGCAGTATTTTTTTCTCATCACTCCAACACATTGTGTACCTAGATAAATTTCCGTGCACATGGTAATCTCATCCTCTCAGGCTCGAATGCTCGCTGTATACGTGTACAATACTGTCTCCTGTTACATTGTTTGGCTAATTGCTCACCAGAGCTTTGTAACCACATCCCGACTATGGAAGTACACAGTGCAGGTGTCTGATTGACTATCGTATCTAGGGGCTTTATGTAGGAGTGTAGCAACCGCCCTGAATGTTCTTAAGAAGTTATGTTTTTTTCTATTTGAATCATACAGGGTGATCATATAAAACGGGTGGTTTGTAATAATGTCTCGTTTCTGTTTGGTGATAGCTACAAAAATGTAATAACCTTCTAAATATACAGTACATGTGGGCGAATTGCTTATCGTCACAGTAGATGCTGGCTGTGGACACATCCGTACCCATTGTTGCATGTTTCTGGCATTTCCAGGCAGTGTTCCTAGGGCCAGTATCGCTGATTTCAGTGGCGTGAGGGCAGGCGATCTGGGAGGCTATAGTGTCTGTGAAATTATTCGGTCTTCAAAGATACTTCCGATTAGGGCGAGAGACTCATATAACGTGTAATGTAATAATGACTTGTCTCCTTAGGCAAACGGGTAGATGCAGAGTGCAGCACAGAGGTCTATAACATGCTAACAAAACTATGTCTTGAAATGCCAAGGTTTTTTGTCCACCCTTCAAAAGTTCAGCAGCATTGAACGCGTGAGTCAGGCACTCGAAAACATTGCTTCAGGATTGCTTTCGAAGATGGAAACGCTGTTGGGAAGGATTATCAACCAAGGAGCAGAGTACTTTGAGGGAAATCATGCTAATTATGTTCAACGTTGGCTCAAACATTTTTCAAACTTTAAAAATCTGCAGTCGCTTAAGTGCGGCCAGTATCCAGTATTCGGGAGATAGTAGGTTCGAACCCCACTGTCGGCAGCCCTGAAGATGGTTTTCCGTGGTTTCCCATTTTCACACCAGGCAAATGCTGGGGCTGTACCTTAATTAAGGCCACGGCCGCTTCCTTCCCACTCCTACCCCTTCCTTGTCCCATCGTCGCCATAAGACCTATCTGTGTCGGTGCGACGTAAAGCAAAAAAAAACTGTTTCTTTCATATAGGCCTCTGCTCTTCCTATCACTAGTCAGAGGCGGTGTGAACCACATTACAGGAGCGTATACCAAAGAAAAAATGACATGCAGGACCACGAATCGAACCCAGAACCAACGAGTCAATAATCAGATGCTATTTAATCAAAGGGGCAAACATTTCGATTCTCCTTACGTCCGACATGCATCTGAATGTTTTTAAACTAGTCTCTTAATGTACGTGATGCATGACTTGATTTATGAAATACTGTATAACCTAGTTGCATAATCTTGAAGAATCCCTAGAGCATACAAGTTCTAACAAGTGTAACACTCGTAGTAAATCATAATAAACTAACACTTCGCAGATAATTCATGTTGTTCTGGGAAATACAGTGCCACCGGGCCTTGTTTGAGATATAAAACTGCTGTGTGGACCAACCTTTTTGCGGAGCATGTTTTTTAGACGAGCTATTGACAACTCTCTGGTTCGAGCATGGCTTTAACAATAAATGTTCCAACTGACACAGCGTGCAATACAAGGTCCACGATAGAACAAAAAAGGAACGTGTTAGTTGCTAATCTAACTTATCTGAACAACTGTGTGATTTTCATACTTTCAAATGCACTGCAGTACTCCCTTTCCTTGGTCTACTGACAGATGTCTATTCTTGAAACTCACTGTCAGATAAATCCAGAAAATCTAGGGCGTTTCTTATTCACACTTCAAAATATACAAATTTTCAGATCTAGATCTAAGTATAGATAAATATTATTTAAAACACAAAACATTTGAGATATACAGCATACGTTCACTGAAAATTTCAAATATGTACGCAATCGACATTTTTAACAACCGACAGATGCTGCTTAAGGGAGGCAGGCTGGTCATTTCAGCGGATAGGACGCCTCGTGGGCGTCAGTCCATGAGCTGCTGTAACAGAAAGCCCAGGCGTCATTAAAGACGTGTACTGAGGAAACGCTGTTTTGCTATTGGTTTTAGGTCACATCGACTACCCACTAGACAAACATCACTAGCAAAACTAGCTAATCATAATTAACATTCTCTATTACTCAGAAAATGACGGCAGCGATGGAATTAATTTCCGTAAGTAAATGCTGAGCCCTGCGCTCAAAAACAGTTCACTTGTTTCAATTGTTCGAAAAGGCGACTGCCAATGGTATTCCTGAACTTACGGCCCAGGAGGAGTCACAACTTTTCTCACTCATTCAATAGAAAGCCAGCTCCATCCTGCCGCTGATTTTCCTTGCCGCCTCCAAAGCAAACATCTTCAACAACCTTCTGAGAATAAACAAACAAAACCGTGACAAAACAGCCTACTAAGGGCCTTGGTCTGTCAAGACGGCGGCAGCCCAGTCCGAAGACCTGCAGTCTTGCGAGTGCGCGTGACAGCATAACATCTTCAATCATACTGCTTGGCCTTCGCGATCGGGCCGCTGCCTTTCGTATCAGATATCTCCTTTAGGGCGGAGTTCGAATCCGGGACCATCAGGTAAGGTACCTCTACATTATGGGGCAAGTGTGACACATTCTTGAATTACAATTAGAAACAATTACCACTTCATATCTACGACAACGCAGGTTATCCGAACATGTTTGAAGTGTCAAGAGTTCGACCAAGGTCGTTTTAAATTTATGAAACAGCAGCAGCAGCAGCAGCAGCCCCTCCCTCTCCCCATTCTGCATAGTAGAGTATATGCCTTGATTTCTTACCATTCAAATGATGAGTGGTACAAAGAATGAACTTCAGAATAAATTCGACATTCCACGAGAAGTTAAATTCCGTACGAAAAATCACCAGTCAATTTACAATAAGGAAAGTTCAATGATATCATGGAGATATACAACAGTTACGATTATTATTATTATTATAAAAGGTGAAGTGCTTGAGTTAAAGACTCTAATGATGTAGTCTTAAACCAACGAGAGTGACATAGCAGCTCCTGAATTGTGATGACCCTGACTTTTATGCTCGAGTTCCAATTCCCAACCCTGGACGAGATGAAGACCCAAATCAAACGGCATATGAAGAATAAAAGCCCAGGTGAAGATGGAATACAGGCAGAGATGATCCAGGAGGGATGAGAGAAACTTCAAGAAATAATACACCATCTATTAAAAAACTGGACCAATGAAGAACCACCAAGAGAATGAAAAACTGCTCTGATCTGTCCGATCCATAAAGGTGACATATTAAAATGAGACAACTGTCGAGGAATTGCCCTGCTTAATGTCTGTTACAAGATCATGTCCAGTTGTATCTTAGATAGAATTCAACCCTTAGCAGGATCAGTAATAGATGAACCGGGTGAGTTGGCCGTGCGGTTTGGAGCGCGCAGCTGTGAGCTTGCATCCGGGAGATAGTGGGTTCGAATCCTACTGTCGGCAGCCTGAAGATGGTTTTCCGTGACTTCTCATTTTCACACCAGGCTGTACCTTAATGAAGGCCACGGCCGCTTCCTTCCCATTCCTAGGCCTTCCTATCCCATCGTCGCCATAAGACCTATCTGTGTCGGTGCGACGTAAAACAAAATAGCAAAAAAAAAAAAAAAGTAATAGGTGAATACTAAGGAGGTTTCCGGCGAGGGCGGTCGACAAAAGATCACATCTCCGTTTTCCGACAGCTCACTGAAAAACTGAGAGAATACGGTAAAGAACTACACGTACTTTTTGTAGATTTCAAAAAAGGTTCACGATTACACACATTATGAGATCTTGTTCAACTGCCTAACAGAGTTCGAGATGGCTAAAATGCTCATCATTCTCGTAAGGATCTGCCTGAGCGAAACATGCGTCAAGGCGAAGATGGGAACAGAGTAACACAGGGCTTTGAAATTGTGACGGGAGTCAGACAAGGAGACAGGTTATCTACTACCCTGTTCAATTTTGCCCTTGAGAAAAGTGCATGTGAGAAGGGAATAACCTGATGCACTTAGCCTAAACGGACGATATCTGTTTACTCACCAGCTTTGAGGAAGAGTTGATATAAATGACCAGAGCACTGGAGATAGCCACCAGCAGATTCGGGCTTCTCATAAACGAAGCTAAGACGGATTACCTCGTGACTCGAAGGCAAGATCAATTTGCTCGACACCTACAGACACTGCGTGTGCGTGAGATCAGTCCCATAGGTGAGTCCGCGAATTCAAATACCTGGAAGCGCTTTTCATTGAGGGCTCGTCATTCGAAGCTTAATACAACTGTTCCGCTCCAAAAGTCTCTCGAAACAGTTCAAGATTGGGCTGTACAAACCCCTGATCCAGCCCGTGTACTATACGGCTGCGAGACGTGGAGTAGCCGAAAGCAGGACTTGCATAAACTCCTCGTTTTTGAGAGATGCCTTTTATGAACGAACTTCGGTCCGGTGTTGGACGCAAACAGGGGTGATTGAAGGATCAGACACAATCGTGAGCTAGAGGAATTGTACCAAAATGCCAATATAGCAGGGGCCATAAGAAGCAAGCGACTGCAGTGGGCCGGACATGTGGCTAGGATGGAAGATCACATATGGCCACGGAAGCTCCTGCAACAGTTAACGATATAGACGGATGGCGATTGGCAGCGATGAACAGAACACGATGGAGGAAGAGACTTGTAGGGGCATGCGGTCCGTTGGGCCTGATCGCGTAAAATAAAATAAGAAGTAATAATAATAATAATAATAATAATAATAATAATAATAATAATAATAATAATATTAATAATTATTATTATTTCCTGTCGCGTCAAACTGGAGCATAATGCGAAAAGATCTCCACAAATTTGGTGGTATTTTCACGGCATTACCAAAGAAGGTTTCTTAAGAGGCTACAATTACCTTCTTCACAATGGATCTCATTATAACAGATGTGAAAACAGCAGTATAACTCACTTGAACTGTCTGACTTAATGAACTGGTGGAGCAGGCACACTCTTTTATTCTCTCGACTTCGTTATGCATTGCTTCTTTATTCTTCACAAGTCTCAAAGTAACTTGTATAACCCAATGGCCACAAGATCATTTACAAATGTTTGATCTTAAGGTTCAATTAAATAACACAATCTTTGAAGAGTGAATTGAAAGCAGTGAATAGATGCGCTGCGTAAAGTTATACAATATTCCTCTTTCTCAGACTTTTTGATTGTAATACCTAACAGTTCGTGGAAACGGAGCAGGCCGAGAGTTCAAAAAGACTGCTATTAGTTTTACGTCGCACCGATTCTGATAGGTGTTATAGCGACGATAGGATAGGACTAGAAAGTAAGCGACCGTGGGCTTGGTTAAGGTACAGCCCCAGCACTTGCCTGGTGTGAAAATGGAAATGGAAATGGAAAATGGAAAATGGAAAACCATTTTCATGGCTGCCGACATAGGGATTCGAACCCACCATTTCCCGAACGCAAGGTCACAATTACATGACCTTAACCGCACAGCCAACTCACTCGGTACCGTAGTTCAAAAAGGGCGGAAATCAAACTTTATATCATACTTCCCTTATACACAAACTTTACAGCACAATATTTCACCATCAATTCTAGAAGTTAAGTAGAAGAAGCTGAATCACTCTGAGATTCAAAGTTCAAATACCAAGCTAACACCGGTAATTCTAAGGGGGGAATTTGTTTCCGGGTTGTTCTTAACGAGGCAAATTGTGGATTAGTATATCAGGTTATATCAGCGGTATTGAAACATTTTGGTTGGCGTACCCCCAAAATCCAACTGTTTTACTTTCGTGCCCCGGAAGTACGAGTATACTGCGATTATACCAGAAAGAAGAAATGATTGTTGCTGGTAGCCAAATAATGTTAACCATAATCATAATAATCATCTTCCGCAGCTTAGGCCTATCCCACTTGATCAGGGTCCCTGCACGAACTGAGATACGAAAGAGTTGTGACCGGGAATTTAAGATCGCATACACTTCCTGACACCACGGGATTTTCAGCTGAGAATCCCATCCCAGCACCACCGGGAATCAAACAAAGGTCGCCGAGATGAAGGCAAGCAGCTAAGCCGCCACACCACCCTGTTCTCCAATAATAACAATACTGTAGTGTATATACAGGTGAACCGACACTCGCGCACTCGGGCGTCGCAGCGCGACTCCTCACATGCCACCAATAAAAAAATGCCTCTCGCAAAAGTTCGTATATCCGGCAGAAAAAGGATGTTGTAGAGTGGCAATCTGGCAACACTGTAACCACATGTAGGGTAACTACCTCTGTCAGCACATATTAGTCGTGCTGTACGGTTGGTGCAGTGGATAGAGTTTTGGGTAAGCATGCAGGAGGTCGAGGGGTCGATCCTGGGTTGAGGCGTATGTTTTTTATTTCGTAAATGTAGTCCATGTATATTGGAGGCGAATTGTCGGCTTGGTAATTCTGTATCACCTCATTTACCAGGATCTTTACTGCAGCATGAGGGTTAAAAGTGAAATGAAATGGCGTATGGCTTCTCGTGCCGGGATGTGTCTGAGGACTTCGACTCGCCAGGTGCAGGTCTTTTGATATGACTCCCGTAGGCGACCTGCGCGACGTGATGAGGATGAAATGATGATGAAGACGGCACATACACCCAGTCCCCGTGCCAGGGGAATTAACCAATTATGGTTAAAATTCACGACCCTGACGGGAAACGAACCCGGGACCTCTGTGACCAGAGGCCAGCACGCCAGCCAGGCAAGGTTACAAGTCATTTTGCTAAACACACAATAGAATACAGGCATTCCGCATGCAGTCATCTATAGCATAGGAACAGGCTGCTGAAGCAACAACCACTGATGTTCACAAGCAGAATACTTCGCAAGCATGCGCTATCACGTAATGCCATCATGGTCATGAGGTACAGCGAGTTTGGCACGTTATGACTGCAAATATTACAGTCGCGCGACCTACCATCGTAAGTCTTTTTTAGGGGTTGCGGGAAATTGTGAAATGCCGCTCTTCACACCAGTAACTTTGGTCATTTGCTTGCTCACTCCAGAAAGTTCGTGACGATTGTCATCCGAAGGTCGAAAAACTTCGCTTGATACATCCATGTCATACATTTGTTGTGATCTCGATTGTTCAGAAGCAGAAAATTGTCACCCTTGATAAAAATATAGGTGAATTTCATTCAAATATATCTGCGCGGTTTTAGAGGTCTGTTAATAAATCTCGAAGAACGCTATCTGCGGTTTCTCTAAGATGACCTGACACCGTTCTTGGAACATGTGCCTCTTCTTGACCGCTGCTAGATAATGTTTGAACATCACAGAGCTCCACCGTACGCGGCACCATCTCCATGCGACATATCCTAATACATGTATAGGAAGGGGAGGACCTGTCCCCTGGCCCGTCAGAGCGCCCAATTTTACACCCCTGGATTTTCCCCCCCTGAGGGACCATGTAAAACAACTGGTGTATACAAGGGAGCCGAGCAATCCGAATCACCTTAGACAGCTCATCATCGAAGCATGCCGATCCGTTACGCCGGAGATGTTCCAACATGCCAGACGGTCCTCAAAACATCGCGCGCAGTTCTGTATCGTCTGGTCGAGGAGGTGCTATGTTACAAGACGTAGGTAGCTGAAATCACGTCACATGTTTCCTAACCTCTTTCAAAACAGCTCCATGCCATACGCCACCATACCTATGGTCCTTTTCGGGGCCAAATAAACAAATCAGTCTGTGAAAACTGGCTGGAAAAGAAACCTTGCGTGGGATTCGAACCTTCGAGCACCGTCCACTATCACAATTCCCACCGCACCGCGAGGCTTGACATCTAGCCTATACAGTACCTGTTCCTGGCCTGTGTGTGCATCTCCTCTTCTAAGGTAAACATTCTTCGTATCTATTCTCGATTTACGGGTTCATTTGGGCTACTCAGAATGAATTAATTCTGGCACTCATGATTCCTACTGATTTTCAGCCTGTAATCAGACATCTCGTTATATTACCACAGTTTAGGGAGAGAGGCCGATGTATTTCAGAACTGTAGTAAACGCGGCGGTATGTATAAAACTAAATCGAACGGGGCGGGAGAACCACCTGATATACTCATGAATGACGTCGCAAGTTATCGTTAACTTCTGAGCCGTTTGTTTTATGTTAGCCTCAGTGTGTACCTTTACAGGACCGTCGTTCACCACTGAAGGTTTTCTGGAGGAATTCACAACTTCCTCTGGGTTTGATATCATAAACCACCACCTAATCCACCAGGGTTTCACAAATTGTCGGCGAGGAGTGCTGACGATAGGCCCCTGTTGCTTCCACTTACTTCATTCCAGCTCCTCTCTTTCACCACGATTCCTTCCGAGGGGTGCTACTCGTCTCCAGAAGAACCAATCTCGGGTCCGCAAGTTCCAGTTAGCTCAAGAACGCAAGACAGGACTAGGTCGAGCTTTTCTATTGGTTTCCTTGAGGGACAGTCTCGAGTCCAAATGAGAACATCTGGGCGATGACGAAACGGCACCGCACATTATTTATTTATAGTCTAGTATAGCTTTCAATATCAAAAAATTGGCCCAACGCGCCGACATTCACCAACACGTTCTAATGGCTGTCATATAGGACACCAGAGTCAAATTAACCTGTAGCCAGTCCTGCCCCGCGGTGTGGGGGGCAACGCGTCTGCCTGTCATCCGACGGCCCCAGGTTCGATTCCCGGCCGGGTAATGTCTTTTAATTGTAAATGATTAATATCCCTGGCTTGGGGACTGAGTGTTTGTGTCGTCCTTAATGTTCCATTCCTCACATTCAACACTTTACACTTCCACCATTTCCAAATACACGCAGGTTCACAACATATGGTGCAAAGTAGGGGCAAAAGATCTTCTTAGGTCGACACCCCGAATAAATAGCATTTTTAAAAAAAATGAAAACCCATGGCCACCCCTTGCACTTGTCTAATCTTTACCTCAAAGTCTATGCCAAGTTGCGCGACAGGACTCGACCTCCGGACGTCGTAGTCCGGTCTCGTGCTCCATGTCATTATGCGATCTGCTTTCGAAGCCATTTCAATACAAACACAAAGCATGCAATACAACATGTAGTAAAACACTTACTAATGAGACTACCAGATGAATTAGTGCCAAAAGAGCATGAAAATGACCACATGGAAGCAACATGGAACAGTGAATACCATCATACAGTCGTTCACGTAGACTTAGCTACACAACGGAACACGTCACCTACCCTTTTAGAGGATACTCGAGAAGTACACAGATACAGCTTCCACATTGCTTCAAAATCAAAACGTACAAAAATGAACAGATTTGCAGGCCAATGCCAGATTAAGGCAACAGTAATGAAGGCAATTTCAAATAGATATCAATCTCAGCTAACAGATGCTGAATATGAAGAGAATAAAATTAATGGAAAATGCGTTCATTAAGAAACAAGAATGAAAAGATATCTCCTTTTAATTACAAAATCTAAAAGAATTGTCCTGTCACAAGTTCCAGATTTTCAATCTCACAGTCAGATAATGAGCTATTGATCACAAGATAGTCTAGAGCTCTTGAAGAAGGAAAAATGATTAGAAAAACTAATATATCCTAAGTGAAGTCAAAGAAAGACAGGATTAATAACTGGGAAGGAGAATGAGCAGAATGAAATGCATTATCTGGGTAGTGATATGAAAATTCTGAAGGTCTACATCATTCAGATGCGATGATATCTAAAATCAGGAAAACGAACAATACATAAACAGTTTTCTGCTATCCCCATATAAATGTTTGCACAGTACTGAGACTGTACTGTTATCCTTCCAAAAAAATTATTACAAGAATGTTCAACACAATTAGAGCAATAAGAAGTGCTAGATACACTTCTTGAATCACAAGAACAAAACAGCAGTTAAATGCAGGTATGGAGCTCAATATTTCTCTCTGTATTTTAGATCCTGAAATACGAATGGTTACGAAAATAAAACCTGAGTGAACTGTAACCCATTCACAAGCACCCGGAGTATAAGCTGAGCCATTCATGTGTACACACAAAATAATCAGTAATGGCAGCAAAAGAAGTACTGTAGCTAGGTATGCCGAACGATACCTATATGTACCAGACCGATTCTGCTGTATGCGAATGGAAGTGGGGTGGATTCGGGATATTTTATTCATAAGTTAGAAGTTACAGACATGAAAGTAGTGAGAATGATTGCTGGTAAAAAAAAAAAAGGTGAGATCAATAGCAGGAGGATACTCAAAGGAGCAGATACAGGCTAAGTTAGGAATAAACTTGATGGATGAAGCTGTGCATATGAACTGGTTTCGGTGGTGGGGTCGTGTGAGGCGAATAGAAGAGGATAGGTTACCTCAGAGAATGACGGACTGGGTCTGGACGGTAAAAGAGGTAGAGGAAGACAAAGAAGGCGATGGTCAGATTCACTTTTCAATGATTTCATAATCAGAGGTATGGAACTAAATGACTAGTACATTTTGCTATGTTTTGTTTCAAAATTTTGGCATGAAAATATAATATTTGCAAAACTATTTTTAAAAATCTTGCGCAGTGGATTAAAATCAGACGCTGTTTCTTCATTTCTCGCTCACTCACACCTATGCTACTTGGCCAATTAAGCTGAAATTTGGTAAGGATATGCCTCAGATTTTCATTTCAAATACAAACCTATTTTAATTTTTCAAAATGACGGCCATCAATATGTAGTTATTTACACTGTGCAAGTTTTATCTGAAAAATACTAATCATTGGCAAATGGTTAGTCCTATCACCAAATAAAGCCCAGCATGTGTATTTAAAATCCAGTTTTCTAAAAAAACACCATGTGCATTTTATTTTTACCTCTTCTTCTTCTTTGCCAGTTGTTTAAGGTCGCACTAACACATCAAAGGTTTTCGGCAATGCAAGGATGGGAAAGGTCTAGGATTAGGAAAGTAGCGACTGTGGCCTTAATTAAGGAACAGTCCCATCATTTGCCTGGTGTGAGAAAGGAAAAGCCAGCTGGGAATATCAGAGACTATCTCCAGAAACCATTTGGGAATAGCTTCACACAGTTTGGACTCTATAGTCGGGAACGAAACTATTTTTATAAGGTTCAAAAAGATGAGACCTCAAATGCTCTCGGTCTCTATTGTAGTGCATGGCTGACGAGTGACGACATGGCAGTGAAGACGATGTCGCTTGGAATGACAACATGCCGGTAGAGGGGAAGTTAACATGACAATTAAAATGAAAGCAGTGATCAGGTTTATGTGGTAGGCCTACTGCTCAACTGACAGAGACAAATGACTGGCCATTGAGTTATTGCATAATATAATACGATACCCTTATCCCTTTTCTCTATACGGGGTTGAGTATGAAGGGAGATGAATCTCATAGTGAGTTTTTACGACCGTATGTCCTTTCTGGTGTCGACCCCATCAGAGGAATTAATGAGATGAAACGAATGACGTGCTTTGAGTAACTAAAACGGATTATATTAACTTCATATGTATGCCTGAAAATCGTGTTCACCATTTATTAACTTTTTACATTTAGAAATACTGCCTTCCAGCAAAACTAGCCAGTATAACTCAAATACATTCACAGGTTTGTTAAAGAATAGTGTGGAATACTTACATGTAAAATTTATAGCTCTTTATAGCCTAGAAGTCATGTGTTCACTGCACAAAATTTGAGGTTATCACATATTGGACCCCATTTTATGTTTTTTTGGCTGTAAAAGTGGGGGAGGGGGGGGAAATGGGGTCTAATATGCGAGTAAATACGGTAGCTACCAACTCTCCAACACTTACACATAGGGTAATGACAGCTGTATTGTATGTTCATGCATGATCAAGTACTCTATAGACAAAATTTGGAAGAAAGTGACTTTTATCCCAACCCGTATTTGCGAAGCCGGCCCCGTGGTGTAGGGGTAGCGTGCCTGCCTCTTACCCGGAGGCCCCGGGTTCGATTCCCGGCCAGGCCAGGGATTTTTACCTGGACCTGAGGGCTGGCTCGAGGTCCATTCAGCCTACGTGATTAGAATTGAGGAGCTATCTGATGGTGAGATAGCCCCTGGTCTAGAAAGCCAAGAATAACGGCCGAGAGGATTCGTTGTGCTGACCACACGACACCTCGTAATCTGCAGGCCTTTGGGCTGAGCAGTGGTCGCTTGGTAGGCCAAGGTCCTTCAAGGGCTGTAGTACCATGGAGGGGGGGGGGTTGTATTTGCGAAGATCATTTACATTTTTCTCTCACATCCATTTTTTTTTTAATCTTAAAAATCCTTTTCCATTAACACATGTTTTAAGGAAGGAAGGCAGAAAGAAGAATAGGAACATAAGCAAAGGATAAACAAAATGATAAGCCAATATCAGTAGAGGGGACAAAGAAAAAAAAAAAAAAAAACAGATCCTTACAGATGAGCTCTCTTTGTATAAGGTCTAGTTCTTGATGAAGGCCGCTACCTTAATGAAGCTCAGAATCAGAAACAAGCCTTGGGGGAGGGCTAAGAAGAAAAATATGAGAAGACCTTGAATAGGTTATGTACTATATAAACATACCAGTATGAGAAGAAATGGAGTTTGTCTTAAATTACTTGCACTACTAACACTAAACTCTCTTTACATTTGGCCGTCCTTGCTTAATGTTTTCAGTAATTTGTGTAATTGGTTGTTCCCATTAAAATGCAATGGCAGCTTTAAATTAATAAGCCATCAACACTGATTGTGTTCCTTTGGGTGGACCAGGCTTGGTATCACAGACAGTGTCCAAGAATAGTGTGCCTCCCTTGATATTTTCGAAAGCAATTACAACAATATCCACAATGTTTTTATTTTCTAACTGACTAATAAAAACATTTTGAACAAGCAGCTGCTTTTTCACAGACAAAATTTTTCTTTAAAATATTCTTTAGAATTGTTGCTTTTCTTACCTGTTCAAATCCACCGAGGATCTCTGTGGTGTCCATGGCTGAGTTAATAGACAACGTCTTGAGCTCCCGACCAGCTAACTGAGACAGCAGTCGAACGGCACTAGTTTTTCCACTAGCAGAAGGGCCCACCTAAAGGATACATGCAGTCTAAAATCATTTCAAGACACCAGACTATTTTGGCAATTAACAGAAAACCTAGGTGAGGGGTTTTAAAGTCTAAAGGATTATACCTCTTAAAATAACATGAGACAAAATGTAATGACAATTGAAAAGTTCAAAATCATTCACTGACCAGAATAAAATATGTGATGAAGAATGAATGGATGAATATGATTTAAAACAATCAGTGGATCCGACCCAGCAACTTTCATCAACAATAGCATTACTGACCAAGGGATAGCTTCTAAAGCATAAGTCTGCTGAATCGAAATGCTTGTCTAAAGGGGTCCAAAATCCAGATCAACGGCCCCTCATAATCGTACTTATTGCTAGTAAAGTAGAACCATGGTATTTGTCATGTTGCAGTACTAATCAAAAGTAGCATAGACTCACGGTGTTCCACACATTATGGTACTACTCATAAGTATTGTACGTCGCACAAGTAATGCACACCTATGGTGTTTCTCACATAATGGCGCCACTCATAGGCACCCGTACTCCTATGGTGTTTCTCATTATAGTGGGTACTAATCACAGGCAATGTTGAACCACGGTGTCGCTCATATAATGGTACTAATCGTAGGCAATGCCCAGACCTGTGGTGTTTCTCACAATGGTACTAATCACAGGTTCTGGAAAACACGTACAGATTCACTCTCTGTTGCTACTAATCACAAACCTATTGTGAACCTAACATAGTGGTACTACTTGCAAGTAAACGCAACTCATGGAGTTCCCCACGTCATGGTACTAACCACAAGCTGTTTCATGGTTCTATAATCATCCCTTGGTCGCCCCTTTTAATTGCCTCTTACGACAGGCAGGGGATACCGTGGGTGTATTCTTCGTCTGCATCCCCCACCCACAGGGGGGAAACTCCATATTACCACATAAAACAGGAGACTTCTGCACAAATATGATAGCCAACTTAGGGGCAGCACGGAAGCGTACTTCTTGTAAAGTAAGCTCCACATCTACAAAAATGAGTGATCTATTTACAGCTACAAGCTGATATCACTACTGTGAAGCTTATAATTATCACCACAGTTTTATTCTCCTATTTAACTTGCTTTTCTTCTCAATCTCCCATTCATGGAAGAAAGGGTTGGCAGCCAATAGATCATTCTTATGCATGGGCACTAGTGACGAACTTATCACATCACCAGTCTAAACACACAACAAATTGTAAATTTTTCTTTTCTTAGTAGTATGTTTTCCTGTGTATGATATGAACATTTTTAGCCACTTCAAAAATGTGCTAATGAGATTCCACTATACATATAGTACTATACCAGTATCACACTATTTACTTACTTCTATCAGTAACTTCTACTTAAAACAGGAAGAACTGGAAAAAAGAACTGGGAAAGAATCTAAAGAAAAGCAGTTCGATTTGTTCTAGGTGATTTCCGACAAAAGAGTAGCGTTACAAAAATGTTGCAAAGTTTGGGCTGGGAAGACTTGGGAGAAAGGAGACGAGCTGCTCGACTAAGTGGTATGTTCTGAGCTGTCAGTGGAGAGATGGGGTGGAATGACATCAGTAGACGAATAAGTTTGAGTGGTGTCTTTAAAAGTAGGAAAGATCACAATATGAAGATAAAGTTGGAATTCAAGAGGACAAATTGGGGCAAATATTCATTTATAGGAAGGGGACTTAGGTATTGGAATAACTTACCAAGGGAGATGTTCAATAAATTTCCAATTTCTTAGCAATCATTTAAGAAAAGGCTAGGAAAACAACAGATAAGGAATCTATCACCTGGGCGGCTGTCCTAAATGCAGATCAGTAGTGACTGATTGACTGGAATACTGCTTGAAAATTTGCTACATATAGTAGTAATGATGTTTGGAATATTCCTATACTGTGGGACCAAGAGTGTACTCTCCATCACACTCATATCTGAAGAACAGTAACCTGCCCTGCATGGAGTGAAAGAAATGCTCTATATTATGACAAAGGAAAATCTCTTTCAATGAACTCAATTGAGACCAATATTCATTTAGAGCTGTATTGAAACATCATCTTAATAGATTAATCATGATTAAGTGACTTATTTCCACGTGGTGGCCGTGACTATTAAGGCAACAAGTCTATATGATCTGATACCATTGTTTGCATCGGTGGAAAAAAAAATTCAACAGAATGTTGGCTGGCATGGTAGGAGAGATGGTGGTGTAAATTTCTAATTACTAGACTGTGTACCAAATGACTGGATTAAATTCCAAACACCTCTGCAGGGGGAATTAGACGAGGTGCTAGTTGATAGAGAAAAACGCCTGAAAAAAGCTTTACATCTGATTTTTGACATGCTCTATTGGTGGAAAAATATCCAATTCCCTCCATGGGAACTTGGAATTTCATCTAAGTAAAGTACACAATCGTCGCCACAGCATAATTGTCGAATCCTTTATTTTCAATACATTAAATCGAATTAATTTCAAAGCATAATCGTTGCTGCTCTCGGGGAGCAAACACACAACCACCTCTGTGGTTAACAACCATAGTTGTAAATCAGAGCTTGCTCCACTTAAGGTTCATTACCTTCGATAGTCAATATGGCAAAGTCTTTTAGGAAAGTAATTGCATCATCCTGTCCAATCGGGCTTTAGGAGAAGGCTACTTCAGATTCGGTGGGTAGCCAACTGAGAGACAGCAATGAGTCGGAGCATTTGCAACCAACTAAACTTAAGAGGATTAAACATCAACAAATTAAGTACATTGCAACACACAATATTAATTCTCTCAGTAAAATTGGAATACAGATGAATTAGATAAACAAAAAAATTTAATAGTAGGCCTTCAAGAAATAAGAAACACGATGGAAGAACCTTTTGCGTCACAAGGTTATAAAATTTACAATGGGATACCTGACCGAGGAGTTAAGAATCAATGTCCGCAATTTGGAACAGGATTTATAGAGAATTAAAAAATAATAGTCTCTATAATTGATTTTCAAGGAATATCAACAAGAATTGCAATTCTCACCTTTAAAACAAAATTTACACAATAATGCCTGCCCCTACTAATGAAAAAATGTTCTAACACAAACAAAGAGAGAAGTGGATAAATTTAGGAATCTCCTTGAACACATAATAAACAAAGTAAATAAAAGTAATGTTATAATTTTATTAGGGGACGTTAATGGCAATTAGGAAGGGAAAAAAAAAGTATAGCGATATAATTGGAAAATGGGTTCCACATGAATTTACAAACAAGAATGGCCAACGACTTGTTGAACTTTGCAGAGAGCATAACCTTATATCTAAATCAACATATTTCAAAAGAAAACCAAACAAGCTTAAAACTTGGAAACATCCTGATTGGAGGAAAGGGGACTGGCAGCTAGACCATGTTTGTATGGATAAATATTTCCGTAAGGAAATTTATTATGTAAAAGTATTAAGAGGAATAGAAGCTGGTTCTGATCACTACATTGTCACAATTAAACTTAAATTCACACCACTAAAGAAGAATAATAATATGAAAACTAATAAAGTAAAGAGGAATTATGACCCACACCAGTTAATAAAAAATGACAAATATAAGGAAGTCACGCAAACAATAAAACTGACAGATGACCTTGAAGAATTGATCCCAGTTCTCAAAAAACAAGCTGAAAATTTAGCTACATTGAACCCTTGTAAAAAACATGCCTGGTGGACGACAGAATGTGATGAAATTCATAAGGAGAGACATCAGGCAAAATTCCAAGCCCATACATCAGAAAATGCTATCGACCTAAAAAATATCAGGAATAAATTCTCGCAAAATATTAGAAAAATTAAGAAAGAATTTCATAGCAACACATTAAAGTGTGAAGCATTTATTAGCGATTATGGGTAACTATAGAAACTATTCTGCAGGCTTCAAGTTAAGCGCAATTGTCTTTGTTGAATAGCATGGAAACAGAGCTGCAGAAAGATAAAGGAAATTAAAAGAAAAGCTAAAAAATGCAAACCTTTCTAGACACGCTTTTAGAGGTGCTAAAACAGGGAAGCTTCCTAGAATTGAAGAAGAAATGTTTGTGTACACCAATGAAGTATATAACAATGGTTGCAATGTATCATATGAAATGTTACAAATGAAGGCACGGAGGTAGCACACAAACACAACAACTCGGTTTAAGGCGAGTCATGGGTGGATTATGAGGTTCATCCGACGACACAATCTCGCGGACCAAACGCAGCAGTAATCCCATCTATCGGAGATAAATGGCAGCAGAATACACAAAGCACATCGCAACAAACAACGGTCAATGTAATGTTACTGTTGTTCAATTTTACGAGCTTTCTACATTCAAGGCCTTCACATCTAGTTTTCTTCCGACTCTGTGATGTTAGAGCATCTAATGTAAAGTGTCCGGCTCCATGGCTAAATGGTTAGCGTGCTGGCCTTCGGTCACGGGGTCCCAGGTTCAAAAAAGAACAGCACTATGTCAAAGATTGTCGGCTGATTATACGGACAAGATTGTAAATTTCCACTGATTTGTTTTACGTTTGTGCCAGGAAACTTCATGCTTACTTTCTCCAGTTGGTAATGCTGATGATTTTCCAATCTTTATCGATATGCCTCGCAACAGCACTATTGAGCTAAAAGGATCACGGAGTGTATTTAGAAAAACCAGCGGTAGTGATAAATTACAATGCACGGCAATGCTACCCATTACAGCTGACGGAAGAAAGTTGCCACCTTACATAATTTTCAAGAGGAAAATGATGCCTAAGCAGATACAGTTTCCACCGTGGAATTCACGTATGAGTGCAACCGAAGAATTGGATGGATGTAGAACTCTTCCTGGACTGAGTTAAAATTGTTTGGGATAGAAGACCTGGTGCACTACTGAACAGCCAGCTCTGCTTATTTTTGATGGTATCCGAGGTTACCTCATGAACAAATTGAAGCAACTTCTCAGTGAAAATAAGACACGACAGGTAGTCATTCACGGTGGCCTAACATCTGCTTTGCAGCCATTGGACGTATGTAATAATAAACCCTTTAAAGACCACTTACGTCAATTTTACAAGTGGTTGATGAGCCGCGATCAGCAATTGACTCCTGTTGGAAATATCAGGCGTCCATTCTTGGACTTATGCTCGTGGGTGATAAAGAGTTGGGATCTTATACTACCTAAACTAGTCTCCAAGAGCTTCCAAAGGACTGGGATTTCAAATGCACTACACGGATCAAAAGATGATGCAGCATGGCAGAGGGAGACAAAGAATCCAATACGGGTATGAACAGAGGCAAGGACAGCACAGCAGATACCGAAACAAGATATAGCGACACAGAAGACTTGCAATAAATTGTGTACTGATAAGTCGGAATTTCACAACAATGCAGTGATATTTTTCCAAGTGTAATATTTTAACTTTAATGTTCAAATCAATGACAATTAACTTAATAAGTTAATTTTTATTTTCAGACTGGAGATACGTTCGCCGAACTGCTGTGAGTAATTATGAATTTTGATTTGGACTCTTTTACTTATTTTGATGAATACACAAGAACCTCGTTTATCTGGATTAAGTGGAACCGAAACTGATCCGGATTATTAAAAATCTGGATAATTCAGAAAAAAACTAAAAAAACATATACAGTACATGTTATATAATCTATTAATATAAGTTGTACAGTAATACCTCTTTTCAAGTGTACAAAAAATTTCAAGAACACTTTTCTTACATTTACGACTCTGTTTTATGCACTAAAATAATCTGAGAGTTTTTTTTCTGTTTCACATTTGTATAGCATTTGCGTGCAGCACGATCATGAAGACGTTTTACTAACATCAGTTCTGCTGGTGTGGTTTCAGTCTGGGATTCTAAATAGGCCATCAGTTTGTCCAACTGCATAGTTGTCTCCCCACGAGCCATTGTGTCTTCTGATGGAGTGCCGGTTTCATTTTCGAATTCACCATCACTCTCATCATTACCTGCTGAGTAACAAGAGGCAATAATTTATTGATCTGTCATTATGCTGTAGCCTGAATTACAGGCATTTTTCAACAAGTCCTTTACGTCTACGTCCGAGCATCCGGGAAAGCATGCAAATGTGTCAAGAAAATCAGAAGAGTCCACAGTTTCCCATTCTCAATTCCAAGCAAATGCCAGAACGATACCTTTGATAGACCATGGCCGAATTACTTTCAGTTCCTGTCATTAGCTATCCTTGGCGGAAAAGACATTCAAGAAGAGTCGACCCATAAAAGAAATACTGTACAAGTAAAATTACATTTTTATTATTTTCGATCCAGACAAACCGCAGATCCAGATTAATGAGGGCCGGATAAATGAGGTTTTTATGTATATGTGAGTATTATGTGCATCATAAATTGGTACAAATACAATTTAGTTATAAAGTAATTTTTTGATTATACAAATAGTGAAAGTGCGAAAAGCGACGCGTTCTATCGTGACGCGGAGAAATTTTGAATTTAAATTACTCTGTAAAATACGGTACTATTTAAAAAAAAATGTAAAGTCAGTTTAGAATTAAAAGTCTGAATTGTTTTCCACTGAAATATGACATATGGGGAAAGTTTTCTTCCATCTATGGTTGCATAAAGCATAACTGTACACTCAACATCGAAAACTAGGTGAGCCAGGAGCGTGCTGGCAACCTTGACGCAAATAAAACCCGCACCCCAATTTTGTGCCTCAAAATTTTTTTAAAAAATATGTGGAGATTATTCGCGTAAATACGGTATATTGCATCAAGCGCCCGCGCGATTATGTGAAGCACAATGTTATATGGGTCAAATAACTAGCTTATGTACCCGTGCTTCGCTACGGAATTCTCAGAAAGACTGTCCTTATAGTTTTCCCAACTGAAGTCAACATAGGTCATTACAATGACGTCAGTATGAATGTTGTGGTTAAAAGCAATGCTGTCACTTTTAGCGAAAAGTACTACCGTTACATGTAATTAATCTTATAATGGAACCGTACTGAAGATGATATATTAAAATTATAAAAGTCTTTTATTTACAACCACCTATTCAATACATTACACATATGCGTTGGCTGCATTTATAATTATTTTAAGTACTATGTGTCGATCTAACAGTTCAAAGTTTCAGAGCTAGAATGACCAGGCTGCAGACAGCCACGAACACTCCTGTGTAATTATTCCATTTAAGTGTGCACACTGCTCATTCCAATAACTGTTCAGAATAGGGATCGAATAGCTGGAATACTATGACGATCCAGTGTTTTACGTACCAGTAGTATCAGAAAATTTCTGAACCAGAGGAATGGCATGCTAAAGAAGAGAGAGATCTAACTTCCCAGCTACTTCCCGGCAATATTCAGGCAGGCTGTTATACTTGATACGCAGCAGTAATCCCATCTATCGGAGATAAATGGCAGCAGAATACACAAAGCACATCGCAACAAACAATGGTCAATGTAATGTTAGTGATCAATTTTATGAGCTTTCTATATTGAAGGCCTTCACATCTAGTTTTCTTCCGACTCTGAGATATTAGAGCATCTAATGTAAAGTGTCCGGCTCCATGGCTAAATGGTTAACATGCTGGCCTTCGGTCACGGGGGCCCCAGGTTCGATTCCGGGCAGGATGAGGAATTTTAACCATCATTGGTTAATTTCGCTGGCACGGGGGCTGGGTGTATGTGTCGTCTTCATCATCATTTCATCCTCATAACGACGTGCAGGTCGCCTACGAGTGTCAAATCAAAAGACCAGCACCTGGCCAGCTGAACATGTCCTCCGAGACTCCTGGCACTAAAAGCCATACACCATTTAATTTTTATCTAATGTAAAGGGAGTCGTTCTTTCTTTCATGACTCCCTCTTGTGTTATTATTCAAGCGATCGTTCCTTCATGACTTTTTTCTTATTCCTATAATCATCTTCAAAATTTAATCACCATCACCACCAGTATTATTATAGTCAGTACGGTAAAAATGAATAAGACATAAATAATTGGAAATTGTATTCTCTATAACTTTTGTTACGTAGTTTATTTTGATATGACCAGCATGGGCGCCCATATGACAGTTTGTAGGTGGGGCCTAGACCTGGGGGTATGTAGTATTTTTAATATTTTGGAAAATGAATGGCGAATAACACCCACGGTATCCCCTACCTGTTGGTGGGTGGGTGGTACTACCACTTCGATGTAATACCGACTTTTAAATCATTTTATTGAAAGAAAAAAAAAACTGACTAAATTAGATTTTTGCCTTTCCCCCGGGCAGGGACCACCTTGATGAACAGTAAGATATTTTTTTTTTTTTTTTTTTGCTAGGGGCTTTACGTCGCGCCGACACAGACAGGTCTTATGGCGACGATGGGATAGGAAAGGACTAGGAGTTGGAAGGAAGCGGCCGTGGCCTTAATTAAGGTACAGCCCCAGCATTTGCCTGGTGTGAAAATGGGAAACCACGGAAAACCATTTTCAGGGCTGCCGATAGTGGGATTCGAACCTACTATCTCCCGGATGCAAGCTCACAGCCGCGCGCCTCTACGCGCACGGCCAACTCGCCCGGTAACAGTAAGATAGGTAAATAAAAATTAAATTTTTGGCACCTTCCCCATAACTACCATTTTGAACAGGGTGAATTATTTATAGCGTAGAGTGTAGTTCCTTATTCCCTGACTTTACATAAAATTCTGTTTACCCATTTTCTTGTACTTGGTGCTGATATGGACTTAGAGAAAAAAAAAAAAAAAAACATGAAGAATATCTGTTATCATAGCCGGTAAAAATGTATAAGACATAAATGATAGGAAATTTAATAATATATAACTTTAGTTATGTAGTAGTTCACAACTAATTATTTTTTATTTTCCACCTTGTCGATACACTAAAATGCTTAAGGCAACTTAATAATAAATATTTGAGTATTAAATTTTAGGCCTTCCCCTAAACTACCATTTCATTCAGCATGAATACAATTATTTATAGCCTAGATTGTAGCGACTTATTCCCCGACGTCATATACCGATTTTCATTAAATTCTCTTTAGCAGTTTTCTCGTGATGAGCGTGCGTACATACATACAGACGGAGAGATAGACAGAAATTACGGAAAATTAAAACATGCATTTCCCCTTGTTACTGTGGTCACGACCGGTACAGAAATATCATTCTTTTTAAATTCTGAGCAATGTACAGACAAAACTCTTATTTTATTTATATTGAGATAAATTAAAATTAGTCAGAATTGTCTCCAAATTGCTCTTATAATCTCTAGAAAAGTCACTAGTCGTTATCATTGAAATTCTGTCACTAAATTACTAAGAAAACTCCACATCTAGCAACCAGTCTCTAGAAACTACCAAGGAGAATGGAATCGACTAGACTGATGTGAATGAACATGAACACAGCACGCGAGAACGAGAGATTGACAATCTATATACGCGTCGTGATATACAGGTTTCAATAAACATCGCACATTCGCATACATTTCTCGCATTAATAAACGTTGATGTTTTGTTTGAAAGCGGCCAATGAGCGAAGGACTTCCGGCCACTGGAGTAAAAAAGCTGAAATGGCGGGATTTGAAAACAAATGTTTGAAGTTCACCAAAAAATAAGCTAAATCGGAAGAAATAATAATAGAATAATCGGGAGGTGGGAAGAACTGTCAAATATCGGGAGTCTCCCGCCTAAATCAGGAAAGTTGGCAGGTATGTGGGCGGTAATAATGAAAATTTGTGACGTGATAAGTGAGGTACAGTACGTTTAAATAGATTTAATACGACGTGAATCGGGACTTTGAATTTACGAACGTGCTGAGAGAAAACTGTCTTAATGAGGAACGCATTACAAGGTTTAACTGTATTTTTTGCGTCTGGTTAAATTTCAGAAAGGCTATTCCCGAGTAATTTATAGCAAAAAAGTCATCAATACTCTACTGGTACTTGAAATATGTTTTCATGAGAAATATAAGGTTGCCGGGCTGAGTGGCTCAGACGGTTGAGGCGTCGGCTTTCCGACCCCAACCTGGTAGGTTTGATCCTGGCTCAGTCCGGTGGTAATGAAGGTGCTCAAAAACATCAGCCTCGTGTCAGCAGATTTACTGGCATGTAAAAGAACTCCTGTGGGACTAAATTCCGGCACCTCGGCATCTCCGAAAACTAAAAGTAGTTAGTGGGATGTAAAGCAAATAACATTATTATTACATATGAGGTTATAGTAAGTTAGGTTAGGTGACTGTTTGAATAAGAAAACTGAAATGTTTGCCACAGAAGCCACTGGAGTGATACTACTTGAATTTTTCAGAATTAAACTGAACATACGCGTTTGTGTTGTCTTACGAGTAAGCCACAGTATGGAAATCTGGGAAAATACAAGTTTTGAAAAAATGGATTGCCGTTCCATACCTATTTTGATGTGTGTGGGTTTTTCTCCTTACTTTTACAAAAAATCTGATATAACAACAATCCGCTATAACAAGTAAATTTTTTGCCTTTATGAATTCTCGCTATAACAGACGTCTTGTACCTGCTTTCGAACAGGGCACAGCATTCATAGCTCGAAGATCTTCTGATAAAAGCATGGAACTTTTAATTTACAGACTCTTGTTTATCCTGATTTTTTTTCCCTCCCTCATCTCTGCCTTCCTTCTCAAGTATGCTTGGTACTCACTTTTGTCAAAGTTACCTGCTGTATAAGCAGAGCAAATGTCATATTGATCCTTCTTCGGGACAAAAAAGTGACATTGATTTTATGGATAGCCTGCTCAAATGTTTTTCTACTGACTGGTGATCTTCCAGCTTTCCTGATATAGCTAATAAAGTTAGGCCAGAGACTGGATATAGAGCTCGAGATAAAGTTTTAAAGTACTACATCTAAAGTGACATGATGGCAACCTCGGAAGTTCATCAAAAAATTATCTAACACTTAATTTTGTGGATGATTTATTCATAGTGGGTTCCTTCTATTTCAGTTCTGAACTAGGTATCACTCCTTCCTCGCTTTTTTCAAGCCAGCACCTCGCAGTCCATTCCTTAATTCCTAACGTGCTTAGGGCCGTTTTCCCCAAATGAGTTTAAGCTAGGTTTATTTTAATCTGGTTTAAGTCTGAGTTTAAACTAACATTCATTTTCCCCATATTGGTTTAAACTTTGTATCAAGTTTAAACCTGGCTCAGAGTTAAACCTTCTATATTGTTGGTTTAAACTGCTGTTTATATTCAACCTTCTTGACATTTTATTAATTTATCTGTGATTTTCCTAATAGAAGGGTTAGTTTTGACTACCAGTACTGCAGCACTTTAATGAAAAACGTACTAAAATTATAACCTAGTATTAGCATTAGAAAAATGGGAGAATTTATTGAAGGCTTTGGTTAAATAGGAAATAATTTTGATGTGCAAGAGAGGTTAAGAAGCCGCGTTCCAACAAAAGTTTACAATCTTGGAAAATCGGATGTAACGGAGTTCTTTGATGGATTTATAATTCATAAGCGAACAGCAAGGATTGTCTAGTATCGAAGAAGGATTCATTTAAAACGTCAACTGCACGAAATAATGCTATTTCGCTAGAAGCAATGATTCTGGTTGCTTTAAGATATGATGCAGCAGGCATTTTTTTCATTAACAACGGGGACCACAGACCTTAAATTGCAGTCTCCTTATAATATTATATACTGTAAAATACTGTTGGTGGTATGAATACTGTAATGTGAAGCATAAAAATATTCCTACATAAGTCGTGTAATATGTATGCTCTTCATGCGGTACCTGGTGGCTGTGGTCGCTAAAGCGTAAAGTCAGCATCGTCCGGATCCGTGACAAGACGGTTCGAATCTAATTTGTCTAAAATATTTTTACCATCAGAATGTTGACCGGCACGGTAGGAGAGGCGGTGGTATACAATTTCTAATCGCTAGATTATATATTTATAGGATCAGAAAAACAATAAAGTATTTCATGCTTGCTAGTAAACTTGTAATAGAATAGATTATAGTTAAGAATGTTTCATCGTATCTATTGCCAGCATACCAGAAATAGAAATATTAATGCTATAGGGAGAAGAGTATTATGCATACAGTACGACATATCGCGAACTTGGTTATGTTATAAACGAATATGGAATCAAGTAATAAATCTCAAAATAATACATCCTCAGTGGTCTGTCTGCTGGATCCAAGGTTTGTGAGATTGATCCCGGCCGAGGGCGATGGATTTTGATAGGAGATAGATCCCGAGCATGCTTGGAATTTGTTTACTTGAAATTCACATAAATGTTGATTTTCTGAGGAAAGGAATACCGTAGGCCTATTGCTGAAAGACCAGGATTTTAATATTTCAACGTTCCCGTGTGTTCCGTAAGACAATACATACATCAAAAGACACGTATTAGGCCCACGGTACTTGTTTATGGTAAAGCATGACAGAGAAAAATAAGAAATAAAAGTGCGTTCCAATAAATTGTAGACAGCAAGAGGTGGAATTATGACACAACACTTCGCACAAATGTAAACAATTTATTTATCAGTAAAGCTAATATCCCGCCGAATTTGTTCTTTATTCACTACGTACGATAGCATTAATTCGCCACAAACAGCTGATATTACGAAAATGTCGGTCATGAATTACTTGGCTCTGATTGGCCAATTTCAATCGACCATGCCTTCGACTATTCCTTCAGTGCAGCCAACGTTAGCGCCAACGACAGCTCGCCCGTTTAAACTAAACGAGTGTCAGAAATTGGTGGAGAAAATGGACTCAACTTTAAACTAGGTACTAAAGTTAAACGGGTTTAATTTATACCAGGTTTAACTCGATTTGGAGAAAATGGCCCTTAGAAACATTTTTGGACACACAGGTAATCTTTCTTCACTTATCTTAAAGTGGTACTATCTAGATTCTTGCCTAAAAGATGTTTCATCTTCTTGGGATGTTGTTCTTCTTGAGAATGAGTGGTCAATTAGACCTGCAAGCTATGTCCTCTTTTGGTCCCAAGACAGAATTTTCCAAAGGTTTTCAAAAGTTTTTGCCGATCTCTTTCACTAATTACATTGTGTTTTCTAATTGTTGATGAACAGTTCTATGATATGCATTGGGAGCCCAGTTTTCTTTCACCTTTTAACACATTATGCACTACTTGATTTTCGATCATTCTCTACCCAACATAAGTTCACCTAGCATTCACTGATGTTGAGCTTTCTTTCTTGACCACTCTTCTATCTGAGCAACAGGTTACCTTTTCCATCCTTGAACATCACCTGGAGTGTCAGCATTTGCATTTCCTGTTGATTTGCAATCCATACGCTTGCTGGATGGAACCTGTACCTGTCTTTCAGGTAACTGGCTATCCACGGCATTGGATAAAAGAAATTCGGACAAAATGGGTAAGCAGTAATGTATTAATTAGTCTATGAATCTGGTCAAGATGTTTGAATAAAGTTTCAAGAAATCATATTTTTAAAATACCGCAGTGAATGTTATTGAATGTTCAAGTGTCATGTTTGCAGAATTACTCTTCATTTACAAACCATCAACTGATATCATGCAGAAGGTACAATACTAAAAACGAAGCTAAACATAACTCGAATAAATTCCGCACAAAACCCCACGTCATTTATGATATCATATCTACTTCCATTCTATTTCACCTTATAAAATGGAAACAACACTCAATGCGTCTTATGTACACGTCATAATATTCACCAAAACTCAACGATCATGCACATACTTGCAATAGGAAGCAACGATGAGACAATAATCTTATATAACAGCTATAATGACGAACGAAAAACCCGCCAACTCAATAATGGACATGTGATTAAATATAAGGTGGAAAAATCACCCCACTGCAGATATGCAGTATTACTTCCCATTCAATACTTGATGGAGTAACGTGGAATGAAATATGGAGTATTTTTTCCAATTTCAAAAGCAGCGCAAAACTGCGTAATTACATTTCTGGAAGTTGCTGGTGCTAAAAGTGGCCAACTTACAAACTACTTGGTCCTAGAGATGCACAAGGGAGTAAATAATCAAGTTAAGAACAAAAGTGGATTTCGGCATAAACTGTAGATAGGCAGTATCGCAAGTTCAGCAATGATGTGCTGAAAAACTTGCTACATTTCAGCATTATCTTGTAAAACTTAGAAAAGAACATGAATATTTGCTCAGAGAATTGATAATGCCAATTAGATATGTTGTCCAACCTGTCAGTCGACGTAAACGGCGTAAAACACATCCTCGTTAAAACCACTGAGAAGGCAAGAAGTATGGTCATGCTGTGAGCCCTAGCTGATGGGTGGAATCTACTTGCTGATGCGATACTGCAAAGAAAACCATGCCGAAAGAGAAGCTGCTTGCTGGTCTTGTCTTCAGTTGCCGCCAGGAAAAAGGATGGATAATGAATGACCTGATGCTAGATGGGTGGAAAATTCTTTAGAATGAAGACAAGGCTCAATGCCTAAAAGAAAAAGGGGCATGTTAATGTAGAATTATTTAGGGATACATCATTCAGAAGTAAAGGACCTGATCTCAAAACTCAACTCAGACTTTCTTATAATTCCTGCTAGCATGATACCACACCTCCAAGTAATAGATGTTGTTGTGAACAAGCCCTTCGAAGATAATTGTGGCAGCCCTAAAATAGCTGGTTTCTTCAAGGAAACCATGCCCTTATTCCAGGTGAGAAACTGAAGAAGCAACTAACAACCATCCTGACAGAATCAATCCTTACAGCTTGGAGGAGGATCTCCAGTGAGATTGTTGTGAATGGGATCAAAATGTGTTGCATATCCATGCCATGGATTGGTCTGAAGATCATATCTTATGGGAAGAGGGTCCAGATGAAAAAAGCATCAGAACTATTGAAAACAGTGGTAATGATAGTAATGATGAAATGGAAATGAAATGGCATATGCATACCTGCCAACTTTACAAAACCAAAAATCAGGAGATTTCAATATGAAAATCAGGAGAAATCAGGAGATACATTATTGGTCAAAACTGCTTATTCTACATCTAGCACAGTACAGCACTATGATATATTTATAACACTTATTGTTTCAAAGCTACAATGCTAAAAATTACACATCTCTATTCCCTCACAGGAAGTATGTGAGTGAGATGATCGGTCTCTGATAATATTTCCAAAAATAGCATGAATTCATGCTCCACACGTGTGAATCAGTCATGCACTTAGATGTCCTTACTTAGCAAATGCATAGATTAATATATTGCATCAAGCTTCCGTGCAATTATGTGAAGTGCAATACTATCTGTATCAAATAACTAGCTGATGTACTCGTGCTTTGCTACGGAATTCTCAGAAAGACTGTCCTTACAGTTTTCCCAACTGAAGTGTCAACATAGGTCATTACAATGTCAGTACGAATGTTGCGATTAAAAACAATGCTGTCATATGAAATATTCAAAAAAATATAAAACAGCACATTTTCTTACTTTTAACGAAAATAACAGGGTGTCGATCTAACAGTTCAAAGTTCCAGAGCTAGAATGACCAGGACGCAGACAGCCGTGAACACTCCTGCGTAATTATTCCGTTTAAGTGTGCACACTGCTCATTCCAATCACTGCCCCAGAGTAGGGATTGAATAGCTTGAATACTATGCTGATCCAGTGTGTTACATACCAGTAGTATCAGAAAATTTATGAACCAGAGGAATAGCATGCTAAAGAAGAGCGAGATCTAACTTCCCTGTTACTTTCTGCCAATATTCAGGCAGGCTGTTATACTCAATAACAGTACGCAGCAGTAATCCCATCTATCGGAGATAAATGGCAGAAGAATACACAAAGCACATCACATCAAACAATGGCCAATGTAATGTTATTGTTGATCAATTTTATGAGCTTTCTATACTGCAGGCCTTCACATTTAGTTTTCTTCTGACTCTGTGATACTAGAGCATCTAATGTAAAGCGAGTCCTCCTTTCTTTCATGACTCCCTCTTGTGTTATTATTCCAGCGATCGTTCCTTCATGACTTTTTTCTCATTCTTATAATCATCTTCACAATTTAATTTCATTTTAGTCGGTACACTAAAACTGAAGACATAAATAATCGGAAATTGTATTCTCTATTACTTAGTTACGTAGTAATTTTCGATAGGCTAAGATAGGTAATCAAAAATTAAATTTCTGGCACCTTCCCCTAAACTACCATTTCGAATAGGGTGAATAAAATTATGTATAGCATAGACTGTGGTTCCTTATTCCCCGACGTAACATACCAATTTTCATTAAATTCTGTTCTCCCATTTTCTCGTACCTCGGCGCTTATATGGGCTTAGCAACAAAAATCCAAATTCATGAATATCTCTTATCATAGCCGGTACGGTAAAAATGTATAGGACATAAACGATACGAAATTTAATAATATATAACTTTAGTTATATAGTATTTATCAACAGGGCCAATAAAATATAAATATTTGAGAATTACATCTTAGGCCTTCCCCTAAACTACCATTTCACTCGGCGTGAATAAAATTATTTATGGCCTAGATTGTAGCAACCTATTCCCCGACTTTATATACCGATTTTCATTAAATTCTCTTCGGCCGTTTTCTCGTGATGGGCGTACATATGTACATACATACATATATGCATACAGACAGAAATTACGGAAAATTAAAACTTGCATTTTCCCTTGTTACTGCAGTCACGGCCGGTACGGAGATTTTTTTTTAAAATTCTGAGCAATGTGCAGACAAAACTCTATACTGAGATAAAATTAGTCAGAATTTTCTCCAAATGGCTCCTAAAATCTCTAGAAAAGTCACTAGTCGTTATCATTGAAATTCTGTCACTAAAATACTAAAAAAGACTCCATATATAACGACTAGTCTCTAGAATCGTCTAGACTGATGTGAACGAACACGAAAACAGCACGCGAAACGAGAGATTGACAATCGATATACGCGTCGCGATATACAGGTTTCAATAAACATCGCACATTCGCGCACATTTCGCGCATTAATAAACGTCGATATTTCGTTTGAAAGCGGCCAATGAGCGAAGGACTTCCGGCCACTGGCGTAAAAAAAGCTGAAACAGCAAGATTTGAAAACAAATGTCTGAAGTTCACCAAAAAATAAGCTAAAATCGGGAGAAATAATAGAATAATCGGGAGGCGGGAAAAACTGTCAAAAATCGGGAGTCTCCCGCCTAAATCGGGAAAGTTGGCAGGTATGCGTATGGCTTTTAGTGCCGGGATGTGTCTGAGGACTTGGCTCGCCAGGTGCAGGTCTTTTGATTTGACACCCGTAGGTGACCTGCGTGTTGTGATGAGGATGAAGACAACACATACATCCAGCCCCCATGTCAGCACCAATGATGATTAAAATTCCCAACACTGCCGGGAATCGAACCCAGGACCCCTGTGACCAAAGACCAGCACGCTAACCATTTAGCCATGGAGCCAGACATAGTAATGATGAAGATAGTGATGGCATGGAATAGTACTGGTAAATGGATGAGGAATATTATTAGGAAGTCTCTTCAAAATAGGTCGTTGTCTTATAATCAGAGTAAACGTATTTTTGGGTAGATACAGTAACACAATCAGGAAGTTTATGAAGTAATAAGAATGGAGAAATTATAAGGTGACTTACCAAAATTGAAAGCCAGTTCATGTTGACACACTTTGCAAGAGACTGTAGAGTAGGGAACTGCTTCCTCAGTAATAGGAGCTGTTGTTCAGGAGGACATACACAAGGTGGTGGTACACTTTTAGGTTCATCTATCTCCTTGTCAGCTACATTTCGAGGCAAGGCAACATCTCCAACAAATACCATATCACGGGCAACATGAACTCGTGGAGTATCGCAACAAAGTGGGTAATCCTCACCAAACTCCTCGCAATAAATCTCCTTAACCTGTGAAATAAAAATAATACACATGAGGAAAACTAATATTACACATATTTGCAATAAATTAATACTTCAAATGCTTATTGGAGGACTTGTGCAATGTACAATTTTATAAATATGCGAAGTATCAAACTTCCAAACTCTTCATACAGATTAAAAGTTACCGCTATTAATTTTACATGAACAGGGAATGAACAAAGTATTACATTTGATTTAGCAGCGAGTTAGAAAAAAGACTAACAGGCAAAATTTTTCAATATTCTGTTTCCTGAAACTAACAGGTAAAATCTTCAATATTCTGCTTCCTGAAACTAATACTCTCACAATCTATTTTGACATGCCGTCCACGATGACAGTCAACGCAAAGTATGGAAAAAGCATCCTCATTAAAATCACTGACAGTGAGAAGGCAAGAATTATGGTCACTGATTTTTTCACATGGGATTAAATGATGTTTACATAGAATGCTGACCATAAGTAAAACCACCAATCTCCCACCCTAAAAATTTTCTCTACTGAGAACTTTGTAGTATAAGCTGCTTCACACATAAGGTACAATCACATCTAGATTTTTGAGAGGGTACAACTGCAGAAATTAGAGAATTAAAGAGAGTAAAGCAATTAGTGTTAACACATTGTGTTCTTATTTCAACAATCTGAGGATGTTTAGAAAGTAATCCATTTTCTCAGGTTTAGTTATAAAGCTTCCAATCTAGAACACTTAAGATTATTTTGTCCATTTTATTTGCTATAGGTGGGGTTTTTGACGCCTCATTTTATACTATTGATTCAAGGACAACAACTTTCAGAACAGAAACCAAACCTACCTAAACATGGTTCACAGTTGAGCAAATATTTTATGTGACCAGTCTAGTCGATATTTCAGCTCCTGAGCTGTGGCCATTCTAGAGTCATCATTATCCTACAGTATTTAGGATTAACCTTCTTTTGCAAGAGTTATCTACTTAAAACATTTTGAACTTTGGTAAAGATTACTGCTACTAACCTTCTCTTTGTCTTGAAGAGTCCTCATACGATCAACATAGACAAGGCCTACGTATCTTCCAGGGTTCAGTGTGGTTTCATTTCCAGTGCCTGTCTCATTTGTCATATCAATGTCCTCCAAGTCATCACTTCCAAAGTCGCGAATCCCTTTGTCCTCAGTGAGTGCTTGGCACCATCGACACAGATCTCTCAAGTTGAGTTCCCAAGGTGAACCTCGGTGGCCCCACAACTTCAGCTCACCAATCTCTCGTGCCAATCGGGAATTGAACTGAACCATTCGCACCACCAGATCATGTGCCAACGTTGGGTACAATGACATCAAGATCAGTTCCAAGTCGGCATCAGACAGAGCATCAATGTATACCTATAAGCAAGAGAGAATGCAGACATAACTAAATCTGATTCCAGAATTTAAGAGGTTATAATAATTAACCATTTTACCCTCAAAACATTTAAAAAAATAATGTCAAAGTGATCTAAAAACAAAGTGATTGCTCTTCTTAAAAAAGTAACACTATGTATTATCAATAAAACAACGACTACCAAGACAATACCAAAAATATGTTGTTGTTTCTTGTGAAGCTCAAAAATGACGATATTTTGGGTGTGAAAGGTATAATTTACTGGACGTGATCTGTTTGCCAAGCCATAGGAAATACAAGAAAATTGTATGCATGTATTCTATTTAATATCCTCTGTACCTTCCTTATGATGGACCTTATATCAAACATTTCTTATTATTTACCTGGGTAAATCTATTGAGGAAAGATTGTGGAAGACCTCTTCGAGCACCTCCTTGCCTTACTGGGTTCTGGGCTCCAAACAGGTGAGTACGACCAGGCTGAACATGGAAAGTTCGCCCCAATTCAGGAATAAATATTTCTCCTCTGTGATCCAGGCAGGCATTCAGACCTTCGAGCACAGACTGAGTAGCAAGATTCAACTAAAAACAAAACAAAACCACCAAATTAGAATAAGATATTAACCACAAAAGACTTCAAATTACTCATAGAGCATGTATCTGAAATATTCAACAAATTTAAATATTTGTCATTATTTCATAAATGCATATGTGTTAAAAACAATCCAGTTCGAAAATACAGTAAAATCTCGATACAACGATACCTTGCAGGCGCAAAAAAAAGAATATTGTTGCTGAGGAGTTATCGTCATAAAGAGAATTTGGAATAACACCTTCTCGTGTCAATTGGTGAACAGATGAAAACCCGGAAATTGAATTATATTAATTACATACCACATGGTACCATTTAATTTAATTACTACAAATACAGTATATATGATTTGCGAGAAAAGAAACACAGAAAAAAATATGAAATTACAGTACTGTATCTTACCTACATTCAGCAGAGTAGTCATGGTGACAATGTGCAATAATTACATTTTCGTACACTTGCAGCACCTGTTATTCACACTATGCAGCACTTCACTATTGTAAACTATATCACTTACAGAAATCTGAAATGATAGTCTGTTTAACAGTTTTCTGTACAGAAAGTGAAACACACAAACACCTGATCGCGTCGAGGTTCACTAAGTGATTTTCCAGAACACATGGAACATTTGATAGAAAATTCTGCAAGAAGTAAGTATAAATAACCACCTAACCACCTAATCGATACTTTATTAATGCCCCCAGGCATTAATAAAGTATCGATTAGGTGGTTATTTATACTTACTTCTTGATTAAACATCGATACTGTCATGAATGGACAACTTGTAATAATAAGAAAATTCTGCAGCGCTTCACAAGATGCAATAGCTTGTGGAAGAGTAAGCAATGGTTTGTTACACTGTTCTTCTCCTTCTTCTTCTCCTTCATCTACCGCCTGGATTCCCTGAATTTCCTCCACAATTGTTTCATCCGTGAGTTCAGAGAACACAAGGATTTTGTCATCAACTGAAAGGTATTCTTCCACTGCTGGAACATTCTCATTCTCACCAAGTTGTTCGCTGTAGTTAGAAAGAACACTACCCAGTACTTTCACACTTGCATCATAATCAAAATCGTCGCAGTCAACCTCTTCTTCAGGTGAACATCCTGCCTTTCTCCAATAATTCCTGACGGTCTCCGGTTTCACTCGTAGCCAGCTTGCAGCTATCATGTCACATGCTTGCTTTATATTAACCTGGTGCATATTTGACAGATTTCTTTCTAAGTTTGTGATAGTCCTCTTGACCAAGTTGGTTCTATAGTACCTTTTAAGACACATTATTATTCCCATATCTAAAGGTTGCAGGATCGAGGTACAATTTGCCGGGAAGTGGAAGACCTCCACATGTCGCAGGACCGGTAGTTGCTTGTGAGCTGTGCAATTTTCCACGATGAGTGCGATGTTCCTTTTCTTCTTCATTTCAGCATCCAGTTTTAGAAGCCCCTCTGAGAACATGTAATTTTGCAAAGAGTGATTTTAAAATGACTTACCTGGAAAACTTTTAACATTTTTGAAGCATCTAGGCTTAAGACTTCTTCCTATTATGAATGGCCGGAGCTTGTGCATTTCTGTCTGGTTCACACACAGGAGAGCTGTTAAACTTTGCTTGGATTTTTTGCCTCCATTGCATTTCTCTTCTTTCAAAGAGAAGGTTTTCTCAGGGAGAAGTTGATAAAAAAATCTCAGTCTCGTCAGCGTTATAGGTATCTTCTGGTGTGTATTTCTGTGCTATTTCTTTCATTGAATTACTTTGTCAATGATCAATGTCATCTGTCGCAGAAGACTTCTCTTCTCCTTGAAATGATTTAAAAGTTATACCATGATGATCTCTAAAACTAATAAGCCACCCATCGCTGGCTATAAAGTTGTCTACACCCACCAGGTTAGCAAACTTTCTAGCTTGGGCACAAAGTAGTGGCCCGTTAATTGGAATATTGAGGGCTCTTTTCTCACTGAACCACTTCAACGTTGCAGCATCAACATCGCTGTACGTCACAGTTTTTATGCATTTTCTTCCAGGATTTACAGCATTTGATTTTAACGATTCCTCGATCCCTTTTCTTTTCTTCCAAAACATAGCCACTGTCGATTGCGAAAGGCCGTGTTTTCTTGCTATATCTGTCTGTTTCATTCCCCCATCTATTTGGTTAATTATCGTTAATTTCTGCTGTAGACTTATTTGTTTCCGGGAACGTGAAGCTATGCTGTAAAGAATACAGTAATGTACATACAATACAGAAAAGAGTACTTCAAAACACCTGCGCTACCTCTCCAGGGCGAAACACGACTGCGGCAATGACAACAGTCGCTGGAATGTACGACAATGTGTCAAAACAATGTACAGTACAGTACACCCATGAGAGCACTACGGTTTCTAACAGCTATTCCACAGCTACTGTATTATTTTTTAAATCCTAAAGGTATGCATCGTTCTAGACCTTGGAATTCTATACCTGGTGAATTCCTAGAGTTGCACAATAAACCTACCCTCAGATAAGCAGCTACCGTACAGTATACAGTAATCATTTGCTTCCTTTTCTTACGCAATTGGAAAGTTTGTTCTTAATTACGCAGTTACATTTGGTCCTGATAATTTTTGTGCTTAAATCATCATAGCACGGAGGGGATGTTCATCAGAGGGAACTGAAAAATGGATCGAAGTAAAGAGATTTTTCATTATAGAGAGTATCACTGCATCGAGAAAAAAGTAAAAACATTGTATCAATGGATTTTATGCTGGGACCACAATATTTTATCGGTATAGAGGGGATAATCGTATCGATAATCGTTCTACGGTGATTTCACTGTATTACAATTCCTACAGTGATCAAATTTTCATTATCAAGTGGGTTTTCTTAGTGAAAATATTTAACTTGAGATCTATTAAAGGAAAATAGCCTTACATGAACTCCTTTCTCTAGTGTTGTTGGTAGAATACTTAAATAGACGGTTTATTACACAGAGCTGTAACCTCTGAAGTTTTTATATTTGTTTATGCCTAGGTACTAGACACAGTATTTTGCAAACAGTAGGCCTACCTAGCACTTTAAGATCTGTAGCACCTGCAACAAAGGTGATAAAAATAATGCAACAGCAATGTAAATTTTGTTAAATTTTCACGAGAATATCCAGTATTTCACTGACAAGATAGTTAAATGTCTATGCATTGTTGGTAATTACTGCTGCACTTCGCATTCTAATACACCATTGTTAGGGTCGAGTAAAAATTAATGATCTAATTCCTATATCCTGAAATTTGCATCTTTAGTGTATGGCGCATTTTTTGTGAGAAGTTACTGAGAAATTATTTCAGACATCCTTTTCTTCAGCATCTAAGGGCAGTTTTAATTGTTATCCCGCATAGTAGGAAAAACAGTATTAATAATAGTAATCTACTAGCTGTAATAATCTGTCAGTATTTAATTTTAACCACATTTCTATTTTTTCCGTTAACTTCTTGAAATTAAGATAGTTAAGTGCAGTTTAGAATTGTACTGTAGTTATTTTAGTAGACACAACAGTATCCTGCTTGTATTCTTTACTTCTGTGTAATTCTTAAGTATTTTTTTCGATATTCAGTAACTGTGACACTCGCCAGGAAACCACACCTTAAGTCGCATGTCAAGATTTTACGCTATGCATGAAAAAGGCAGGAAGGGCGAGAAATATTGATTTTTAGATTTGAAAGCCATCTGTTAACCTGATTCTCGAACTACATGATGAAAGGAGTTACAGTGACATGACCATATGGATCACTTTCTCAAGAACGCAGCTGAATAACAGAGATGAGAGACCATCTCCCTGCCTAACTCCTGTCCGTATTTAAAAGGCATCTGAAGTCTCTCCTCTGAACTTCACTTTTGAGATGTTGGAGAGTCTGTTGGATGATTGCTCTTGTTTTATCGTCGAAGCCAAATTCCTTTAAGATCTGAATTAAGGTAGTTCTGTCAATTGAATCACAGGCTTTGCTTTCTTAAAGTAGATGAATGTTACTACGAAACGCTTGCTCCTTAATTTAAGATATGAAAGTACAGATTTCAGATTCATAATCTGCTCCACACATGACCATCCTTTCCTGAAACCTCCTTGGTAATCACCCAGCTCTGAATCTATCTGTTCTTCTGCCCTGATTTGAAGAGCTTTTGAGAGAGTTTTGTGGGTTATGAGTAGGAGGGAGATGCCGCAATAGTTGTTAACATCCGAGTTGTCGCCTTTCTTATGAAGTGTGTGGAAAAGAGCAGATATCCAGTCACTTGGAAGTCTTTCGGTATTCCATATTTCATGTATGATGTCAATTCATTTCTCCACAGCACTGTCACTAGCTAACTTTCACAATTCAGCTATTATCAACTCTTCACAATTAATGGCAGTTTTATTGTTCTTCAAGAATTGGATAATCTGTCTGATCTCCTCTTTCGTGGGTGGGACTGAATCTAGGTAGATTTGTGTTTTATCTTCAAATGTGAATCTGGATATTGGGGCCTCGCAGTTAAGAAGGGATTCAAAGTATTTTCCAAGGACCCGGCAGTTTTCCTTGTCGTTATGGGCTAGTTTTTCACTGGAATCTCTGAACTGTAGGCTTGGTGGGTCGTATTTCCTCAAGTTGCTTTTGAATGTTTAATAAAAGTCGTGTGTATTGTTCTTATTGAAATCCTGCTCAATCTGAGCCAGCTGGTTTATCAAAAGCAAGTTTAACGCTGTGAATGGTTTTTTCTGCACACTTCCTCTCATTCAAGAAGTTTGTCCAGTTGACTTGGTTCTTTAGCAAGTTCCATTTCTGCCAGGCAAACTGTCTTTGCCTTATCGCTGCATCGCATTCACTGTTCCACCAAGCATGCTTCCTAGGCTTATTATTATTAATCATATTATTATTATTATTATTATTTAATCCTTATCTTATTTGTACATCTTAAGACAGAACTTCTGCGCATATGAGTACTGTAACACTAAAACTACCCTTTTCACTTTTTTTTGAACATGTTTACATATTCAATTTCTGAAGAATGAAACTCCTAAATGTTTATAAAAATTATTTTAATATGCAAAGCTGATATTCCTTTATCCAGAAAAACAGTCAGATTTTATTAAATCCTTAATATGTTATTGGAGGGCTAGAGCCATTTTCGAACTAATTTTCTCGAAATTTAATAGATTCTGTCTTACAAATTCAAAGTTATATAAAATGATCAGTTTTTAATCTAGAGACTCCTGGTTTTCATGAAAATGATCGCAAATTCATCTATCAAAATATATAATAAACAAAAAATGCAATTTCCCGACTTACAAAGTATGGTTTCCTGGAGAGCGTCACAATTAATGGCAGTTTTCATTTCTGTTATAACGTAGTAGGATAAAATAATAACATAATATGCCTAAGTAGTATTGTAGTGTAGTTATTTTGTTAGTATATTGCTTATTTTATTGTTATGTGGAAGCACTAATCTTAACCAGAAAAGGCTTGCAGATTCGTTAGGAATTCTATCACCTACATTTAGAAAGATTTTTAAAAAAATCATGATTCAATCACCACAGCTGCTATGTCAGAAGGATGTAATATTGTATGTACAATTTGGTGTACTGCATTTTATTTAATTACTGTATTTCAATACAATGATATGTCAGTATTATAGTCTCCTTTACAATGAGAAACATACAAATTATGCAATTTGGTTCCTTAGTTTCTACCCACTTAATATGTGGTACTCATGTGGTCCCTTGGACAGTGTCTTATCAAGGTTTTATTGCACCTGTTCTCAAAAGTACACTGCTATGAAAAACTTAAGGACTCGGTAGAAATGAATGAAAGTGCAGTAACATGTTGCCACAGGTCTCCCACACACACATAGAAACCTGGTGCGAGGTCAGCGCCAAATGGGTCTGGCCCCACAAAATGTGTGAGTTAATCAATGAGCTGTTACGGTGCACTGTGGTGGTGTTAATTCATTACAATATGGCCTAGAAAACAACATTTGGATGACTTCACACACAGAAGAATCATCGGGAAACTGGAAGAAGGATGAAGTGTGACGAGTGTAGCCCAGGAGTTTGATATTGCTCACAGCATTGTTTCACGTGTATGGAGAGCATTCTGAATCACAGGCATTGCTGCCCAAAGGAGAGGAGGGGGTCCACCACGGCCAACTACAGCGGCAGATGACCCCTACATTGTGCAACAGGCAAGAAGTGACTCACATCAACCAGCAGATGCAATTGCAACCACATTTAACAGGACTGCAAGGCACCCAATCTCATGCTCCACAGAGGCACGGTGACTGCATGAGGGTGGTTTGTTTTCCCAACGCCCATTACGTTGTGTTCTGTTGACACCCGCACATCGGTGGCACCATTTGCGATAGTGCCAAGAGCATCAGGTCTGGACCGATGAGGAGTGGGTTTGCGTGCTCTTCTCAGATGAGAGCAGATTCAGTCTGAGCAGTGATTCTAGACGTACTCTCATCTGGCGAGAGGTGGGAACACGTAATGCACTCAGGAACATTATCGAATATGTTAATTTTGGTGGTCAAAGTGTTATGGTGTGGAGAGGCATAATGTTACATAGGCGTACCAAACTCCAAATCTTTGAACAGGGTACACTCGCTGGTCAACGATATTGCGACAGTGTACTCCTTCCCCATGCGTGTTATTTTAGGGCTGCATTCAGCCCTGACTTCATTTTTATGGATGATAATGAACAACCACATCGAACAACGCAGGTGGAGGAGCTCTTGGAACGAGAGGATATTTGGTGAATATTGTTCCCCCGACTTAAATCCCATGGAGCACGTGTGGGACATGTTGGGCAGACGTATTGCAGCACGTCCATATGCACCAATGACCATCCAGCAGTTGTCAACCACGCTGGTGGAGGAATGGAACGCTCTACTACAAGAACTCCTTACCAATCTTGTGGCCAGCATGAGAACATGTTGCAGAGCATGCATTGCTGTCCGTGGTGATCAGTCGCAGTGACTTACGTGTAATTTATTGTCTCTGTATAAAAGTTTAATTTCTGTTTGTCACATTGCATATTCCTTTCAGCTGCCTATCATACCATAATGTAGTAGTTCTTCATATGTATGGTTCAAGTTTCATCGAGCTATGTTACTTGGCAGTGACACAACATGCGAAAGTTACTTTCGTACTTAAGTTTTGCTCAGCAGTGTATTTTCAATAACAATACAGGAATATCTCACATTGACAAAATCAAGGAAAAAGTACATGAAGGAAGAGAGAAAGTAATACCAGAAGGAGATCAACAGTGAAATCCTATTTCATGACTTTATGACAGACCTTAATATATAGGTAAATTCAACTTTGAATTGTGTAATATGTAGACAAGCTAGCAATATTTGTATTTTAAACCATATTCATCTGAAGCCACAGGGCCAATAGTTTTACGATGAACATGACTTTGAAACTTGCGGGATACAATATGCTGGATCTGAATTAATGCTGCAATGATGAGAAGCTAGCAGTAATACTAATGAACTATATTGGTTCAATGAAAATAAATTTATGTAAAACCTCATTAGAAAGAAGCATTAAAATATGGTATGCTGCTCTACAAAATAAGTATCGGGCGAGTTGGCCCTGCGGTTAGGGGCACGCAGCTGTGAGCTTGCATCCGGGAGATAGTGGGATCGGATCCCACTGTCGGCAGCCCTGAAGATGGCATTCCATGGTTTCCCCATTTTCACCAGGGGCTGTACCTTAATTAAGGCTACGGGCACTTCCTTCCCACTCTTAGGCCTCTCCTATCCCATCGTCGCCGTAAGACCTATCTGTGTCGATGCAATGTAAAACAAGTTGTACAATTACAAACAACACAATAAGTACATAAAGTGGTAGCCAACTTTACAGAGCAGTTTTCTTCATGTACTTCATTCTCACAAACAGTAACAGAGATACAAGATATCATATTAGTTCATGCTACAAATACTGCACTCTTTCCCTTACCTCATCAAGAAGAATCCAATCTCCAGCTTTCAGAGCTTGTAAGAAAGGTCCATCCCTCCAAGCAAATTGTCCACCTTCACCTCCTTCAACAGGGAGATCTGCTCCAAATAAGTCTGATACATCCTAGAATATAAAAATTTACCATTAAATCTGCAGCGTTACATGTTGTTATCTCTTTCAGATTATTCACTGAGACAAGACAAAATATAATGCCTTTAATGCTACTTCAGCTGATGATAAACTTCCCACATCATGCCCAAGAGAAACTTTCATTCCCTACATTACATCTATTCTGTGGTCAAGTAATGAAGTTTCATGGAATATTTAACAGAAGTCATTCTCTGCCTTGTGCATTTTAAGTATGCAAATCTCTTATATACGAAAGTAGCCTAGTGGGTGAGCCCATGCATAGCCATCTGAGAGGTAGTCTTGCATATCGCCGTCTGGAGTATGAGCTCTCCGTCTGCTGTGAGTTGTTGACTGTTTGTTACGAGGCAGCAGTCATGTTCACCACTATGGAACACTTCTCGCTTACTATGACTTGTTACAACTGGTGTACCGTCGATTGGAACTAAGAAAACAAATAAATGCATTCTACAGAGCGTGAAGTTTTGTAAATATGTAATGTAGTGTACATTTTCTTTTGAAGGCCTTGGAAATGGCAGGGAGGGATTCAGTTAGGTGGAAATGTAGTAAGCAGTCTGGCCTATGCTGACGACTTGGTCTTAATGGCAGATTGTGTAGAAAGCCTGCAGTCTAATATCTTGGAACTTGAAAATAGGTGCAATGAGTATGGTATGAAAATTAGCCTTTCGAAGACTAAATTGATGTCAGTAAGTAAGAAATTCAAGAGAATTGAATGTCAGATTGGTGATACAAAGCTAGAACAGGTCAATAATTTCAAGTATTTAGGTCGTGTGTTCTCCCAAGATGGCAATATAATGAGCGAGATTGAATCAAGGTATAGTAAAGCTAATGCAGTGAGCTCGCAGTTGCGATCAACAGCATTCTGTAAGAAGGAAGTCAGCTCCCAGACGAAACTATCTTTACATCGGTCTGTTTTCAGACCAACTTTGCTTTACGGGAGCGAAAGCTGGGTGGACTCAGGATATCTTATTCATAAGTTAGAAGTAACAGACATGAAAGTAGCGAGAATGATTGCTCGTACAAACAGATGGGAACAATGACAGGAGGGTATTCGGAATGAGGAGATAAAGGCTAATTTAGGAATGAACAACAGCTATTCAGTTTTGCACAAAAGGCCACTGTTAAAACCGCTGGAGATCTAAGAAAGAAGCAGAGTTTAAAGCAAGCAGAAGGTGGCTGTGTACATTCACGAAGAGGAACAACCTTTCTCTTTGAAGAATGGCATCTGTATGTCATTGACTGCCGCAGGACCATACCACAAAAGTGCTGGAATTCCACTGATATTTCGGACTCAGAATTAAATTTGGATCATTTTCCCTCCCCCAATTTTTTTATGTTAAGAATTGCTCAAAAGCAGGAAAAATATGCAAGAAAATTAACTTTCTTCTTTACAAAACTGTTGTTTGTGTCATGAAGAGAAATAGTACCATATTTTCCCCCATAATTAATGCTCTTGTATAATTAACACATCCCAATATTTTTGGGTCCAGAGTGGAGAAAAAGAAATGTTCACGTATTTGATGCACCCACTTTTTCGAACATCCATCACGCAGCTCCGGATGCATTTCGAAATAAAGATCTCAACTAATCAGGTAGCAGCCTTCCTACTGCAAAATCGGGCATTCCAAATACTTGGCAACATGCTATTATCAGCTGGCAGGAATAGCAGTGCACTAGTTCAGTGATGAATCAGCGCAGAAGTGACAAGCGACGCGCTATTCCAGTCTGGTACAAACGTATTTTACGAGTGTTGTGGGAACGGGACGTGCGTTTTCTATGGTCTTAAAGTTGTTTGGTAGTCCACAGTGAGCAAGAATTCGAGTAATACGGCATCATATAAACTCGCAGTGATCAGTTATACCAAAACATGCGGGCAGAGGGCAGCGGGCGGCAAGTACCATATAATCTTGAATACCACCCGCACTGTTTTTTTGAAAATATCGCTTCCAAAATTGGCTGCAGGTCTTATTTAAAATTTATCTTTCCGAATGCGCGCAAATCGGGCATCACCACTGGCCCGGCCTGGCAACAATGTTCTCTCCGCTCTCAGTATACACAACTTCCGCGCTTGGCGTCAGTCTCACGCTCATTCTCGGAGTATCAACATGAATTCCACAAAGCATTTGCGATCTTTTACTGCGAATGAGAAACTTAAAGTATTTAAAGTAGTTCGGGAAGCTGAAATTATTGGAAATCGTGACGCCGGTAGGAAATACGATATTGATGAGTCGTGTATTCGCGATTGGAGAAAGAAGAAAAATCTGCTATTAACATGTAGTGGTGATCGTAGAGCTTTTCGTGAACTGAGTGTACAGTTTCCAGAAATTGACACAAAAAAAAAAAGTCATAAATATGTGCACAAACACATGTGCAGATTCCAGCTGAGCCTCCTTCATGGTCAGTCAACACTCACTAACAAGCAGCTTCTCAGCAACACATCGGATAACTTCCACTCCATCCAACACAACTTTCAACAACACACTAGAATCCAGCATGCACCGGCACCAACATAGCGTACCACTACGGCTCCACTTCACAAACAGTAAAGAAGATGTCTTGTCCTAGCTATGACGCTCCGATTCTGTAGTAGTCTATTTTTACGTTTAATCCCTCCACTGCTGATTTTACCATAAGCAGCTCCATTCTTTTTCACTAGGCCACCATCACAAAACAAAAACTTCGTCCCGATGTCATTCATGTTTTCATTTACGGCATACTATCAGTTTAAAGTCTCACCAGCATTCACACACTGATATTTTTCACATACAGTAGAGTCTCAATTATCCGACCTAAACGGGACCTGGAGTACGTCGGATCACCGAAAATGTCGGATAATACAGAATAACATTGAAAATGAACTGAAATAAACAGGAAGGCTATACTGTATTACTGTATTTTATAGTACTCAATTTATTGACCTTTAAATTCAATTGTGCAGTAGGTGCAGTACTGAACGAAAACATTCCAAATGTCTTACGAAAAGAAACTTGTCAATAATGTCTGCTTGGCTGCTGATTCACGTTTTCTTGCTGCGAGATCCTGCCATCGACGATAATCCACCACTGTGAGTCATCGTTTTCTGCTTTTGTTCCGCAATGCCTTGTTCTTCTTCTTCATCAACCTTATTTTCGTTAGCATTCACAAAACCAATGATATCAGGGTCAGTTAGTTCAAACAGCTGATCTTGTGCACACTACTTACTCACATCTTGAGTCGTAGCATCGTCACAGCCAGGAATGCAATTCACTAAGGGAACAATGTTTTCCATGTCTTCTTGTACCACATCCTCTCGATGTTCAAACTCATTCAACAATATGTTCCATGAATTTCTAACGTCGTCGTTTCAACTTTTTCCCGAGATTTCGCTATCCAGTATGTCACGTCTTTCGTGTTGTTTCGATTTAATTTTTCTATCATGTCCTTGCAATTGACCATTTTCTCTATCAGGGATGAAAGGAGTTTCCGCCGATATTTCCTCTTCAATGTTTCCAGTACACCTTGGTCCACATTGGCGGCATAATGACATCACGTTAGGAGGGAGGAACATGACTTTGATGTCACCATTTCTAAGTTGCTCATCATTTGAGTGTGATGGAGCTTTGTCTAGTAGAAGAAGAGCTTTTCTAGGGAGATTGTTTGAAGCTAGAAATTCTTCTACATCTGGAACAAACTGTGTAAAGAACAGTCTTTTAAGAAGTCATCAGACATCCAGGCAGCCTTCTGATTCATGTAATGGACTGGAAGAGCATTAACGGAAATATTTTTAAATGCCCTAGGCTTCTTTGCTTCACCGATCATAAGCAATTTTACTTTTAAGTTCCCAGTAATATTACTACAGGAAAGAACAGTAACCCTTTCCTTACTACGTTGTAGCCAGGTGCAGACGTCTTGGCTTGGGCTGCGAGAGTTTTGATGGCAGCATCTTGAAATTCAGCCCAGTCTCATCACAATTAAAATTCTGATCACCGGTTAATCTTTCAGCAAGAATTATTTCTTGAAATTCCTTTTTAAATTTCACAATCTCATTGGATTTAACTGACAGTTTTTCTCCTCAGATATTAAGCTGCCCAATGCCGTACTGTTTTTTCCAGCGATCAAGCCACCCGGCACTGGCAGTAAAATTAGGGTCCCCTTCATTAAACTCCTTCTGGAAATACACTGCCATTTCTTGCAGAACGGGGCCAGATTGACAAGCCCTTTTCCAGGTTTTGAACGAACCAAAGAAATAGTGCTTCATTTGCTTTTTCATACTCATATTTTTCATCATTTTAAAAAAAAATTTCAGTGCATCACTTGTTGCTCTGGTAGAGCACCTCTTTTCAATTTCTTCCCTCTTATGTTTCCAGTCTCCCTCTGTAACACGTCCAGCACCAAAATCTGAAGCCACTTTTGAAGAGTTTCCCCTTTGTCCAGTCTCTTTAACCCACTCAACTTGTCTCCCACAGAAACAATCACTTTCTTCTGTTTACTTGCCATACTCACAGAGGATATGAATACTATAACATCCGCGCCCAACCAATACTGCACTGAACAATCCTACCGCATGACTGCCATTGCTTGTCCCATGGTTGCACCCTCCACACAGGGTGTCCCAAAATTGCCTCCACCTAAAGTTCAAATTAAGCCTACCAGTGTCGGATAACACGGAATGTCGGATAAGCGAAGGTCGGTTGAGCGAGACTCTACTGTAGTATTCAAAGTTATCATGAAATTAACAGAACTCAAAAGTGAAAGACTCTAACCCCGCAACATATTCCCTGAAAATACAATTATCAACAAATAACTGCCGTCATTGTTGTCATTCACAATGCACCGTATACTCAATGACCTTTCGTTTTGACTACACTAAATTTATACCTAAGTGTCACGACACCCAAAGAGTTTCCTTCCATGCCAACAAAATTCACCGTGCTTATGGAACCATATTCATGAACCCGGGACTTCAACCAGACAACTTCCAGTATGTAGAACCTCATTTGACATTCTTGAAAAAACGGTGGAATATTATTCTCAGCCCCCAATGATTATGAACTGAAGTGAGACCACTCTGCATATTAATGCTGCAAACGCCAACCAACGGCTGACACAACGAGACACACTTGGTGCCAGACATTTTGTATCCTTTCTCCCCATGCTGCTCTCTTGTAAATATGTATTATAAGCTTGCAATTTCCCAACTGTTCAATAGAATATGTAAAATTACTGTACAGTTACCCTGTCGTTCAACCAACGGCAGTAATTAGTGTTATGAACATTGACACCAGACACTTTATACCCTTTCTCCCCAAACTGCTTCCATGTAAATATATGTATAAACTTTATAATTTTGTATGATTTTCTAATAGAGTAGCATCAATTGTGTCTATAAACATTATTGTTTATGTGTATCATCGCTGAACATTGTTTTTTGTTTTTTTTATTTTCATTGTAATATGTCAAGTTTGTATCTTAGTATTTACAATTTAATTACTAATCAGGTACCTGATTTATGCCTTGAGGTGATGCTATGACTGATGATGCCCTCAAAGAAGGGCAAAACATGTCTCAAATGTAAATAATAATAAATTCCTAAATATTTAAAAATTTATGATGTATTGAATAGGTGGCAACATAAATCCTTCAGCATCCTACTTATAGTATCTTCAATACGGATTAACAATGATACTTATTACTCTCAACGTTCGATATGCTGTTTCTCACAAAATGCTGTATTTTAAAGGACGAGAAATAAAGAGACAGGGTGGATGGACACGTCACCCATGCAACATTGGGGAAATTATCAGGGTCCCTCCTTCAATGCCCGACCCTTCTTTTTAGGACAGTTTTCTTTTCCTTTTTGCTGGTATTTCATTATTATGCACTTACATGAATTGTACTTTTACGAGTTCATGTTTATTTCACTTCAGGACATCCTGCCAGCTCACAACGGGAAGAATATTTTCCAGTGTCGATACTTCAAACCAGCGTGTCGAACTTACCTGATGTATCCTACTTCACTTTTCAGAAAAAAACCTCATGTCTGAACTTTGCGCCAAATGACGATAACCGAAAATGAGTTGAACCAATTGTGTGTATAATATTTGATGTACCTTTTAGGTGTAAATGAATCGTAAATAATTTTTTAAATATCCAAATTCCTTGAATAATTTATGCATCTGATGTTTTCGCCTGTACATTTCATCAAAAAAGTGCGTTAATTACGTGAGAAAATACGGTAAATATTATGGAATGATTGAAATGTCCTGCCGCTACTTTCAGTATATTCTCTCATTCCAGGAGACATCTGCCTATGTCCATTTGCACCTGCTTCATCCATCTATCAGCTATATGGATCCAGTAAATGCAAGACTTTATAAATCTTTACCTGGTTCCATTAAAACTCACAGGCTTTCATGCCTTCAATGATCATATTAGGAATGTAAGACAGGTTAAAAAATAGTATCTTGAGGCCATACTTTTATTACTATTAGTTAAACTCAATATTAGTGCCCGAAAAACATTCATTCTCCTTTCTAAAAAAATATACCTTGACAGGAGAGAACGATAAATCTTGATAATCTCAGATGTAGATAAACTATGTCACAAAATACAAATTAAAATAACCAAGTATAGTCCATAACACTTCACAAAGCCCTTAGCTCCAAACGTCAGTGCTGCAAAAGTTACTCTTTCAAACGACACTCACTCACCGTCTGATCTGAAACGTTAATGCGGACCAATTTGTGGCTTGATGCTTTAGCAAGAGCTGCCACTAGACTAGTCTTGCCCACTCCAGGGCTGCCCTCCAATAGGATAGGCTTGTTGAGCTGCAGAGCCCTCATCACTCGTAAGGCATTCAGTCCAGTGGTGGGAGCATCGAAACTGAAGTTGTTACATACCGGATGAAATTTACCTGTAACCAATATTTATCAGAGAATTTTCAATTAGTCATTTATATAGTTATACATAATCTTTTATGATTTTCATACTACTATTCTGTAAACTTTCTCACCATACATACAGGTTGGTCAAAAACTATGTGAACCAGGTATATATGAGCATGAGAGGATTGGTTATAATGATAAATAATTTGAAAAAAATTAATATCTCGCACCGTCGTCATTTTATCAGCTGCCAAAGTTAACACATTGAGATCTTGCACACTTTCATACATTTTAATCCTCTGGACTGGTCATTTTTCACCAAGTTTGGATTTTAAAATAAACACTAGTTTTGAACTTAGGTAATTTCATATTTCATTATATTTGAATTCATACCTTCTACTCCATACCTGTAAAACCGTAATACAAATTATAGATCCCTTACCATGGAAATAGTGGATTGAAATTAGTAGGTTTTACATTTTGTTAAAAAGTTCAACGTATAACCTTTATTTGATTTTTAGGCTGTTCATAATTGTTTGTATAAGAGATACATCTATGACATAATTAGTACATAAATATTATGTGAGATTTCATAGGTCTGTTTAGTTGGTATAAATCACTGTTGTTCACTCTATGTTTGAGCGCGGCTGCCATTATGTGCACACAACTGTCGAGTCGACACAGCTCTGAAATGATTTGAGAGGAGGAATATGATATATAGAACTGTAGTTTGCTGCCATCTATATTTTTTCAAGAACTATATGAACCGAATCTTATTACTGCAGTGCTGTCTATGCACACAGAAGGTTTGTTCCATAATAACAACAATGAAAACCACAGAACGTACGACACGCGGGCTTCGTTCTCCGCAATAAACGACAGCCCGCGCGGCCTTCGACCTCCATGTATTAGATCACTTCATAGGCTATGCAAAGTGGTGTTGATAAATCCGCATGTGGCTTAAGACTGGCTTGAGAGCCATGATAAGAAATCAGCATCAAACACAAACATACGACAGGTTTCAGTCATTGTCACCTTAGCGTAATGTAATGGCACGATCCTGTAAGCTCGGAGGTCCACGTTTAAATTCCTCCCATGGCAAAGTTTTTTCTTCGACTGATGATCTCAATCATAATCTATAATCTTCATTTCCGTATTGACGAATTACACAATTAGAAACAGGAAAGGATTTCCACCTATCAATATTTATTGCACTTATTATGCTACAGGACCGGTTTCGACCCCTTACATAGGGTCATCTTCAGCTGAACCATACATTCACATCTATGTCATGAAGCTATGATTAAGATTGCATCGTCTAGGGAATGCCATATGATAATAAACATTTGGTCACAGCCAAATGGGGCATGTCGAAACGGGATCTGGCGTGTATGTCACTATGTGCGACAATGCAATTGTAACACAGTATTCAATGAAAAAGAAACTACTATACTGAGCAAGGGACCGAAACATAACTGGAAAAACAATTCAATTTTTGAAAACATTACTACTATTATTACTGAAACGGAAGATGCTCTAAGCAAAATACCTCAAGAAAAACAAAATGAAATTAGATCTGAAATTAAAAAAACACTACCACAATATATCAATAAAATCACCCAAAAACCTCAAAATCAAGAAATCACAAACCAAATACAAATTAACGTACTCAAAAATAAAATCCAGCAAAATAACTTACTAGTAACAAAGGCAGACAAAGGAAACACTACAGTCATTATGGATAAAGAGGAATATATAACAAAAACAAAAACCTGCTTTCAAGATGAAACTTTTCAAATTAAGACTAAAGATCCTACTAACAGTATCCAAAAGAACTTAAAAACTCTCCTAAAAAACATCAATTTTCTCTTGAACGAACAGGAAACTACAAAATTAATCACCATGAATCCAGGAATACCTACAGCTAAAGCTTACCCTAAAATCCATAAAGACAACATTCCCATGAGACTCATAATAAACTACAGGCCAAGCCCCATCTATAAATTATCCAAATACATACAAAAATTCCTCAAAAAACATTATGTCTTTCAAGCAAATAAAACCATTAAAAAAACAATAGAATTTTGCAGCATTACTAAGAATATAAGAATAGAACATTTCTACAAGCTAGCAACATATGATATAACAAACATGTATCCTAATATACCCACACAAAAAACTATTACTATCATAGAATCCAATCTTTATAATCATAGTAAGCTAAGCAAATTGGAAATAGATGAATTTATAAAACTATTACAATTTGTTATCAATAACAATTATTTCAAGTTCCATGACACTATCTATCAACAGAAAGGATTACCCATGGGATCACCAATATCAGGCATAATAGCTGATATATTTATATATATGGACTATTTGGAACACCAAGAAATCAAAAAATTAAGAAATATCATCTATTGGTGCAGGTTTGTCGATGATGCATTCATAATCATGGACAATAGACATACATAATCTTAGAACAACTGAATAAAATAGATCCCCATATAAAATTTACCATGGACACTGAAAATAACAACACCATAAACTACTTGGATATATCCATAACCAGACATAACAACCACCTAACATACAACATATATAGAAAACCTACCCATACATCAAATACAATAAAGATAGACTCCACCCATCCACATATTCACAAGAAAGCTGCATATTATAGTATGATTCACAGAGCATATAACATTCCACTTTCAAAGGAAAATCTAAATAAAGAATTAAACACAATCCACGAAATAGCAAAACAAAACGGATATAAAAGAGAAATGATAAACCGGATCATCAACAAAGTCAAAAACCAACCGAAAACCAAGCTAACCAGAATCACCAAAGATAAAAAAGAATATGCACTGTTTACTTACAACAATAACCATATACATCCCATAACCAATATCTTCAAAAAACAAGGTCTAAAAATAGCATACAAAACTACACGCAATAACACCAACATACTATAACAATTCCAAATCAGTTAACAACATTAATAAATACAATCACTCAGGAGTCTATCGCCTCAAATGCAACGACTGCCAAGCCAGCTATGTAGGGCTTACTGGTAGGAGTTTTTTAATACGATATAATGAACATGTAAATGCCGTCAAACACAGACACTTCTCAGCTATGAGTCAGCACATTGAAGATCAGAAACACAATTTCACGGACATTAATAGTGACATGCAAATCCTCAATATGAATCCAAAAAGTCCCTTGCTCAGTATAATAGAAGAATTTTACATAAATTTAGACAAATATGTCAATCCGAACTCCAACTTAAACGAAAACATAGACAGAAACAATATTCTTTTTCATGCAGTAATTCCTTTACTAAAAGATTACTACCTTAAAAGAATTAATAAACAAAAATCCATACGTTCAAATCAACCGCTCCAAGACCTCCTCCCCTCCAACCCCACTCCCGTTACTAACACTCCACCCATCCCCCCAAACCTCCCCTCTACCGTCGCCAACTACAATCTCAGAGCAACACGCATTAGATCTCAACAGGCAGCTACACAGAGTGCACGGTTCCAACACCTAACGTAAGTGAAACGACATACGATTTACTATTACACTTTCATACCGCACCATTTTCACTCTCATTATTTCTACTTCCAGATACTTTGTTTTCACAACATATATGCTTCTACGATAAAATCAACGTGCACCCTACCAGGACGCATAACATTCAACGCGTTCTTACAAATGTCACCAACTCAACATATTACGGCACACGAAAAGAAGAACATGCTCCATAAATAATATTCAAGACTCTTAATAGCTCTAACAACAGTAGCTGCCCAAAATATCGCCAGACATTACAACCAAATATTACCTAAATTGCAAGCAGATTATACAAATACTTATCTAACCGCAATTATGTATATAGTTATATATTTTTACGGACCCATTATATCGGAACATCATAACTAATCAAATACTGTTGTGAAAACTTCGTTAACCCCATTTTACCCTAAACAATGTATATATAGCACCACATATTAATAATGTTAATGCAATGTATTTTTAACAAGATATATATATATACCACTGTTTTAGTTATGTGTCCAATTTAAGAAGATTATCCAATGCCTATGCTCAACAAAACAAATAGTTTTCTAAAAGTTCAACCCTATTCCAAGACATAAAATAACAATAATAGGCTTTATAAACTGATACTTTAGTATTTAAGATATATGCCAACAAGGTATTGCATACTAATATTTTAATCACAAGTGTCCAAACCAATAATTTTACATTTTCATATGACTGATCAATAATCAATTAATGTAATTTAAGAACCAATTTTTAATGTATATTACTGAACTTACTACTATTAATTTACACAAATGTATGTATATCTCATTCCACATTGTACAACCCAAATTAGATAGTGATAACATGAAAAATAGCATGTAATTTCATGGATGATGTATATTAGTTAACTACTTACCTTGACACTGTATGCTGGGAAACTTAAGATTGACACATACAATAGCTCAAATGTACCAAGACATACATACCAACATTTATGATCAGTTGGACTTAATTTAAGTTTTAATCATTATATGTGATGTTTTTGTAAAATATATCTTTTATGCATGTCAACTGAAGATGACCCCCTAGGGGTCGAAACCGGTCTTGACCATATTTACTAGCTGAATGTGAATAAATTTTGTATTGATAAGGTGGTGACTTATATTTATATTGTTTTTGTAAAATGCAATTGTATGTCTAAAATTATATGTTTTAGGTCTTGAAATTAGTTTATAAAACACATCTCTACTTAAAACTAACTGATATATATATATAAGATGAATACAATATATATAGGAACACTTCATGCACATGAACGTTCGTGTCTTGCGTGTTGTTCAATTCATCGGTTGACTTATGTGTTCGTCTTATTTACATAGTTGTACACTTGGTTGCTATTCTTGGAGTTTAAATGATATGATTTGTTTGTAAAACTGTCACGTTGCATGAATGAAAGATTTTATCTTCATGTATATATAAAGAATAAAACACTTTCCAATTTTAAAAAAGGTGCCAGACGTATGGATAGAATTAGGCTAAAATATGTTCAGCTCTGTTGTGTGTTGAATCTTGTTGCTTTATGTTAAAAACGAATATGTTGTCCTGTGGCGTCCATAAAATTTGGTTGACATTGGGTTCAAAGTAATGGCTCCTTTTCCATTTGTAGCTGTGCAGTGATGTTATATTATCTGTGGAGGATAAGATTGAACTATGAGTGATATTTTATGTTGGAGGAATGTCTAAGGGTTGTGTGTGCTAATCTGAATATGTACTTACTGTTATTGGTGTGACTGAGTTGTGTTTGATATGCGAGCTTGTTGTGTACTACTTCGTGTTCTTCTTGGGCTCATACTGGCTGCTGTGAGGGAAGGGGAAGGAGGGGTAGGGAGAGTTGCTGTTGTGGGGATGGGGGTGGAGCTAGGTGTGTTGTTTGATGTTTCTCTGTCGCGTGTCATGTTTTGTTTATTGATTATCTTAAGGTAAGAGTTTTTTAGGGCGGGGATAACTGTATTGAAGATGACGTTAGTTTTTTCTGTCATTTATGTTGTAATTTGGATTGGTATACTGATTTAGAGTGATGTAAAATTCTTCTGTTATGTTGAGCAGGGGGCCTTTGGGGTTTATGTTCAGGATTTGCATGTTGTTCTCGATGTTTGTGAAACTGTGTTTATAGTCTTCGACATGTTGGCCTATTGAGGAAAAATTATTGTATTTTACCGCATTTATGTGTTCATTACATCGGGTTAAAAAGTTTCTACCCGTATGTCCGACATAGCTTGTCTCACAGTTATTGCATTTGATACGGTATACCCCTGAGTGATTGTATTTGTTGTTGCTGTTGATTGTCCTGGCGTTGTGTATGATGTTGGTACTGCTGTGTGGAGTTTCAAATGCTATTCTTAAGTTATGTTTTTTTTAAACGTTAGTTATGGGGTATATGTGTACATTATTAAAGGTGAATAGTGCATAATCTTTCTTGGATTTGTCTGCTTTTGTTAATTTGGTTTTGGGTTGGAATTTTATTTTGTGAATGATTTTGTTGAACATTTCTTTCTTGTATCCATTGTTTTTACCTATGTCATGAATTAGTTGTAATTCTTTGTTTAAATCTTCTGTTGTTAACGGTATATTGAATGCTCTGTGTATCATACTGTAGTAAGCTGCTCTTTTGTGTGTGTTGGGGTGGACGGAATCTATTTTGATTGTATTTGAGGTATGCGTGGGTTTTCTGAATATTTTGTAAGAAAGGTGGTCTTCATGTCTGGTTATCGTTATATCCAAGTAGTTCAGAATGCGATTGTTTTCAGTTTCCATAGTAAATTTTATATGGGGGTCTATTGTGTTGAGTTTATCTAACATATCGGTTTCATTTGTGGATCTATTGTCGACGATGACAAAAATGTCATCAACTAATCTACACCACACACAACCCTTAGACATTCCTCCAACATAAAATATCACTCACAATTCAATCTTATCTTCCACAGATAATATAACATCACTGCACAGCTACAAATGGGAAAGGAGCCATTACTTTGAACCCAATGTCAACCAAATTTTATGGACGCCACAGGACAACATATTCGTTTTTAACATAAAGCAAAAAGATTCAACACACAGCAGAGCTGAACATATTTTAGCCTAATTCTATCCATACGTCTGGCACCTTTTTTAAAATTGGAAAGTGTTTTATTCTTTATATATACATGAATATAAAATCTTTCATTCATGCAACGTGACAATTTTACAAACAAATCATATCATTTAAACTCCAAGAATAGCAACCAAGTGTACAACTATGTAAATAAGACGAACACATAAGTCAACCGATGAAATGAACAACACGCAAGACACGAACGTTCATGTGCATGAAGTGTTCCTATATATATTGTATTCATCTTATATATATATATCAGTTAGTTTTAAGTAGAGATGTGTTTTATAAACTAATTTTAAGACCTGAAACATATAATTTTAGGCATACAATTGCATTGTCGCACATAGTGACATACACGCCAGATCCCGTTTCGACATGCCCCATTTGGCTGTGACCAAATGTTTATTATCATATGGCATTCCCTAGACAATGCAATCTTAATCATAGCTTCATGACATAGATGTGAATGTATGGTTCAGCTGAAGATGACCCTATGTAAGGGGTCGAAACCGGTCCTGTAGCATAATAAGTGCAATAAATATTGATAGGTGGAAATCCTTTCCTGTTTCTAATTGTGGTGTTCTCAAGCCGGTCTTAAGCCGCATGTAGATTTAACAACACCGCCTCATAAAGCCCATTTGAGTTTGAATTTGCCTACAAAGCGATCTGATTGGTTAACTTCAGCAGCTGATTTTTTATAATGGCGCAAGATATTGAATTAATTTTTCAAATTATGTATCAATATGACCAAGCCTGTAAGGGTCATACCCTGTTACGCTGCATACAGCTCGTGTTGGCTTTCATACTTGAATATTTAACCGTACACTTCTGATATGAATATTCTGAATCACGTTATGATCAAGGAATATATAAATGATCTTGCAGTGGATGCAGGGACTCTGTAACTATATTTCAAAATTTAGGAGAGTGTGTGTGAGGGGGGGGGGGGGGGGGGGAAAGAGAAAGAGAGAGAGAGAGAGAGAGAGAGAGAGAGAGACTGATCCAGATGTAAAAATTAAAACCTGAACTGGCACTGTGCACCTGTTATTTGCAAGAAGTCATTAAGTTAAAACAGAAATTCTAATTTTAAGCATTAAATAAAATTTTATGAGCAGCAGAAACAAAATACTTTCAAATATTTAATCTATTTCCTTATTTACAATGCACAAAGAAACATCAAATGAAGAAGCAAGTACAATTATACAATTTTAAGCACCACACAACATACCATATTTACCTACATATCAGCTGCATCCCTAATTTTTAAACAAAATATTGAAATAATTTTTGCGTCGATTAAGAGCCACACATCTATTTATTAATTTTTTTGCTATGGGCTTTACGTCGCACCAACACAGATAGGTCTTATGGCGATGATACACATCTAATTAATGGGTTTACCGCAGGAATACACGTCTGCAGTAACAAACGGAAAGGACTACTGCCGCTCAGTCTTAACTCAATCATTGTGGAGCTTGTTAGTAAATATTTGTTAAGGGGAAAGTTAACAGTCATATGACTTCACTAAAACTAAAAGTGGTGAAATTTGCAGAAGAAAATGGTAACAGAGCAGAAGTTCGTGAGTTTTCTGTACACGAAAATTAAGTGAGGAATTGGAGAAAGCTGCAAGTAGAGTTAAAAAACACTAGTTCATCCAGGTGCGCATTTCGTTAAAAATGCATAGTACCTACTCGCGTCTTTTACCCCTACTACCTCATCCTTCTGCTCCGCCTTAGTCTCGCCCTCCCCTCCTCTCCCTTGTCCCACTCCCTCGCTCTGTTCTCTTTTTACAAGTAACTATTCTCATTTTGGTTCCGTATTGAAGATGACGTATGTCTCGAATATTATTACAATATTTTTTTAAGTCCACCTGTTCAATACAATACAATATAAACCACTATATTGTATTGTATTGAACAGGTGGACTTAAAAAAAAAATACTGTAATAATATTCGAGACTGTTCTCTTTTCCTTTCCGCTCTTACACATCTCCTAGTTCAGTCCCTCACTGCATGTCAAGCATTCCAATTACGGTGCGCAAGGTGAGTTATACGTTCTTTCCCTTGCCCTAAATTCTACTCCACACAATTTGGCTGATATTATACTCATTAGGTCTTTCTGGTTCCGCATCGAACTAGGACTAACAACAACCATTGTTCAGTAAAATATGACCTTCACATGAACATCTCGCTACCTCAAGAATTACTTGGACACAGATCATGTAGATCATGTTAACTATGATACTTAACTGTCGCTGAAACCGGCATTTTACTTAATAAACACTTTATTTGTCGCTGAAACCTGCATTTTATATTACTCAACACTTTGGTGTTTGACTACAATCTTCCTTGCAGCAAGACGAATAGTTATATGTATTTTAAAGTTTTAATGATTCACCTATCTTTCACATGTTTTGTAAGATTTATCATTGTATTCGTTTATCTTCACATCAAGATTCTAAAGAATTGTAATGCCCCAGTATAACACATCATATTGATATGATACACAGCTCCATGTGAACTTTCATTACAAACAATTATTTTTAACTATTAATTTTATGTCTTTTTGCTTCTTGTTATGTGTCTGTGATTTGATTTTATGTTTTTTGTATCTTGCACTTTTTGAAATATCGGCTGATGACCCAGATCTGGAGTCGAAACCGGTACCATTTGTAAACGACATGTGATGTAACTTGCATATATATTCTTGTATTGAATAGGTGGAATCAAAATATATACTCAATTTTATTGTAATCTCAGTTCAATACGGACCAATATGAAATTCTTATCCCTCACTAATCTCTGTCTCGAATTAGAGAGAATTTGCCCTGTTTCCCAGTAACTTTTAAAAATAGTGCAATACCTGATTTATTTTAGTTACATGGCACCTCATCTACATTTATTTATTCAAAGGACACTTGTTTTTTGTGACATTTAGATTATTTTTAATGTGCTTCTTCAACTTCACTCTACCTTGCACTGTTTAGTGATTGATGTACACTATTTTTAAAACATATATTCCAAACAATAGACTACAGAGTTCTATAGTATTTTGCCATTAAGTGAATGTTAAATTTATTTTACGGCCAATTTTACTGTATATCTTATGGCGACGATGGGACAGGAGAGGGCTAGAAGGAAGCGGCTGTGGCCTTAATTAAGGTACAGCCCCAGCATTTGCTGGTGTGAAAATGGGAAACCACGGAAAGCCATCTTCAGGGCTACCGACATTGGGATTCGAACCCACTATCTCCTGAATACTGGATACTGGCCGCACTTAAGCGACTGCAGCTATCGAGCTCGGTCTGTACATCTTTAAACATTGGATTTCTTGTTAACATATCTTCAACAGCCGAGGATGTCCCTAACTTAGTGTACAAGGAACTGTTCCAGCCCTGTACATTGTTTTATAAATACCGGAATATATGGAAAAGGGACGGCGATAATATGTGTTCGTATGCCCGACATCTTATGCGAGTGTGATACGAAGCTCCTCGTGGCGAGCTGGACACGTCACGAGCAATGAACCTGCGGGTGATGTCACTGCCACATGTTGTACTCCTCTCTCTCGAATGTACTGGAAGGAAAATGTCTAACCTTTTAGCCGATAAAATTACGGAAATGAGACATACATCATTGTGTAGCTCATGTTTAGAACTAAACATATGTCAATTTCAATAAAATCCATCACGGCATTCAAGAGATATAGGCGAGAAAGGAATCACACTTCCTCCAGTGATATGGCAAGCAGCCTTGGGTCGTACGGAATATAAGCAGCGGACCAGACCATAGCAATTCAATTCGCATTCTACACAGCTGGCTCGCATGTCACGCTGCACGCGACAAGTCGAACTCAGTATTCATACTGCCGGACATCGTAATACTTATATAAATTCGACTGCAGGTTGACACTTAGTTTCTGTGAATACCAGTGAGTAACTTATAAATTGTGGGACTTGCAATTCGTCAGACATTCAAACTTAGGAAATTAACGTGTGTATAACATCAAAGTCATAAGACTTGTAATATTTCACCAATATTTGAACTTGACAAATATCTTAATTTTCGTGTGAATAACCATAACAAACTTGAAGTTAGCACGGCTACTTTACATCATAATGGTCTTGGACTGTTTCAACTTTGAATATCATGAGTGTAGGTTGCAACACACCGACTATTTTGAGTTATTATTAAAGCCTAGAACACTTTAATCTGTGCTGAAAGACTGTTCGCATATCATCAAAACAGACTGTACCATTTAAAATAACCTCTGTGGATAGACTGTATAATGAACTTTGTAATTCAGTGATATTTTGAAGTATAGGACTCATACATGAATACCTGTAGAACTGTGATAGTGAGAAGGAACATTACGAGATATTACGAGAGAGAGCCATTTATTTATTTCTTTGCTGTGAAAGTGAGCCATGATAAACTGTGCTTCGAATGAAAGTTTTGACAATACGAACAGTGTGCAGTAACTGTCAAGATGAACTGTGCAGGGAAGTGTATTTTCTCATTATCGTAATTTACGATAATGGACAGTGCTCCGACGTATTTCTCATCCAGTGAATGGTGATTATTTATGAGACAGTAATAATCAGTTCTAACAGTGCAAAATCAAATGGTGCACATTTTCAACCTAGTCATTGGACTTTCTCGTGTTAAAGCCACTCTTTTAGTAACATGAGAAATCCTGACTCGAGACGACGGAGATTGACGGAGAACAATGTAGATCGACGGAGATTTGATGCAGATCAACGTGAACTTGGTACTAGGAGGGATAGTTCCAGGGACGTGATACTATGGAACATCGTGGCGTTTGCTGTTAGCTGAGTTCCAGATTGCTGCTTGCAGAGCAGTATTCAACTGTTCGAGCTCAACAAGAAGGCGTATGTCAAGTGATATCAGTGCTTTTTCCATTCAAAAATATAATTCTGACTTTGAACAGAACTTTTATAAACAGTGTCATTACTGACAAAGAACATTAAAAGCTCACTTACTTAACATTTCATAAGCTTGGAAAATTAACGCTTTACAACTCTTAAAGTAAAGACAGACCTTCAAATAACTGTGTGCTCTCGTAATGTCGTATTTTCTCATTTACTGGAACTTTAAAATATCAATTGAGTGCTTCATTCATAGTGGAAGTGTATCATAAACTCTCAATTTACAATATTTACATAAAGTGTACAATAATTTACAAAAAATACAACAATACTCAGAACTTTATACAAGAAGATCAGATTTAATTTGAAGTGTTTCATATTTGAGTCTGATGTGTTCACAAGAAGGAATTACCAAATTTTCTTTATTTAATTTATGTAGAAAGCGTAATCTGAAAGCGCAAGCGCCAACAGAAAAGACTTTAGGATTTCTTATTTACTTACAACATGCTTTATTATTAATTTGTGCCACAAAAGTTATGATGGACATAACTGATTGAGAAAAGACATTATTCAGTTTAATTTTACTTGATCAACTTAATTTTCGGTATTCTGTTGAAATTCGGATTAATTTTCTAGTAAATATCTATGATTCGGCGATATAATAGGGTGACCTTCCAGAGATTGAATAAAGGAAAGAAAGATATAAATCTATTATTTTGCCTTGCGATCCTCCCTCTCTGTACCATCTCCTAAGGACTAGGCACTCCTCAGAAAGACCTTATGCTCTTTAAAATCAACTTTTCCTGGTAAAATAGGGATGAAACATGTTCTGTAAAAATGACTTTATAAATATGTTCTTTTCTGATTACTAAACTGTATTGAAAAGATGGACTCCTCTTCTAACAACAATATCTCCTACTATTTCATCAGGCCGGCTGCAAATCTGACGCCAGATTTGCGGTTTAGAAAATTAAACCTATGATTGAAGTTAATTACACTCGCCTTGTGTTGTGATGATGTACAAGTAAGCTGGTCAAAACACGAAGTCTTTTGAGCACGTTCCCTGAGTAATGCTTTAAATTTTAACTACCGGTATTAACCCAGCATATGGTACACTACAGTCATTATTGTTTTAAAGGTACATGGTAACTTGTTTCAAGTAAATGGACTGAACACATATGGGTTGGCTATTATAAAATTGCATTTAATATTTCCACAGCACATGGCGTAATAAGGGAAAGTATCACCATATGCTCTCAGTCTGACATCATACGGAATGATAGCTCATTAAATTCCATTGCGGATGGCCTTCAGTGAAATAGTATTGAAATCACAGTTCATTTTAATTATGTTCACGCACAATACCTTTTATCATCATTATCATCATCACCATCATCACAGAACCCGTCCAGTGTGCCGGGTAGGCTGGTGTTGAACGAGCCTTTGCCAAACAGCGTAGAAAGCTTGAACATCAAGTGGAGACGAATGAATGCTTTTTATCATGCTTAATTTGATGGTGAATGTACCAGGATCAGCCCATTATAATGCTATAATAGTAAAAAAACGTACCGGCAACAATGTGGCATTTGGTTAATATATGAACAGTTCTCTAATAATAGTTCCATGGCTACAATATGTCCCAGGTCTTTTAAAAATTTTGTCTGAAAATATTTCACATAATAGTCTCGCTCCCTATTTTGGGACCTTAAAATCTGGCACACAGAAGTGCAGCCAATATGCAAATAAATATGGCAGATGTACTGAATGAACTGTACAGAGGAAACAAGGATTTTTGTTTAGGCTAAATAGGCCCAACATAAAGGAAATTTATAACTTGAAAACGATCAAATCATTCCAATGTGAACCTACAAACCTCTGGCAATGTAGAATGGATGAATCCCAAATTGGTCATCACTAACAACTACTTTCACTTCCATAAAAGAGGTATCACTGCCCAGCTTCATCTGTTCCATTAAAAAGCTGAGTGACAATTTCTTCAGGGTTTTCAAGGTAGCAGAACTGAAAACAGAAAACATTCCAATGTGTTATTATACGTAAATAAATTTAATTCAGGAGAAATGGCAGTAGAGGTCAGGAAGTAAAAAAATTAGAGGTAGCATACCATGTTACGCAACATAGCTGTAGTTACTGTACAGAATACTGTAATATGAACCATCATACAGTTGCCTGAAAACCTAAACAATTTTTAGATATCACATGAAAAAAGAAAATTGACAAAATAATCAGCGATACATTCACAACAAATGTTAGATGTCATGTTCTTCATTAAATCTCTTGCTGCGCGGTCGACTTTTGTCGACACACTTCATTACAGTGTTCAATGAGGCAGTCGACTTAGCGCTTTCCTCCTATCCTTACAGCAGCATTGTTAACAAACCAATAGTTACCAATGCATACAGTACTTGGGCATGTACTGAGAATATAACTGGCCAAACCCACAAGCATTAGGCCTGTATTTATTAACCCAGCCAACATCCTCTCTGGTCAGCAGTACTGCACTAGTAAGCAATCATGAATTCACAGAATAACATTGGTAATGACAGTAAAGAAATCTATCAGCTTTCAGAATCGTCTGTAAATGTGAACAATGGAAGTGGTGATGTGATGATAGCAATGATGAACCAAAGAGATAGTTCAATAGAAAATAACAGCAAACAGTTGATAGGAGCAAAGAATGTTTTATTGAACCAAGGACCACCGATTTGAACACAAGGGGAACAAATAGAGGTATTTTATATGTTCTGATGATGATGTTTATTGTTTAAAGGGGCCTAACATCTAGGTTTTATGTTGTATGTTATGATGAGAGTGAGGAATTATACGAAATTTCATGTTATCTTCCTGCACTGAGACAAATAATATTTACATTTTCCATTATTCATAATACTTTGGCTATTTCCAAGAACCTATCTGATCATTGACATTGACAACTTCCTTTTTCTTTATAGTTCCGACCAAAACAGTTCAGCCTAGAAACTCGAACTAAGCATAATTTTTGGTATTGTACTAGAGTTACAAAATGTCTAAAAAATGTAAACTTGTAAGTCTGCATTAATAAGGCAGTGGAGTGCATATTTGCCATGGGAAAGTAATTTTCTGCCAGCCGTACAATAAAGATATAAACATTTTAAATATATTGTTTTCTTCTAATTTCACAGTTTAAGGAAATATGTTTCTTTCTCTTCTTTTCACAAATTGCTGCAACCTTACGTTTCTGGTGTCTTTCCAGAGATATTATTTTTTCACCATAATATACGGCCTATGCAAATGTAAATCAGAGCAGTGAAAGGGCATTTATCAGTTACCAGACTACATAATCCACTACATTTAAATTCACACTTTGCCATACCGTTTTACATCTCAAGCAATGTTCTAGAGCTATCCTTTACTTTCCTTTGCAATATATTGTAGTTTTGGCCATTTTTTATATATTTCCTAAATCTATGGGACAGCTCATATTTCATAATAAAAAGCAGTTAATTAAAATCTTTCCATGCTCATTGTACCTGATTAAAAAAATAATTTGAATACACCCCAGAAAAAAAAATACAGTATTTCAGGAGGTAGCCTAACAAACGCTTGCACTGTGTTAAAATACAATGTAGGCATGGTACTTGACAGTAATCCAGAGTATACAGTATTGGCAAGTGTGTTAGGTATAGGTGGACACAGTAATTTTATTCAAGAAAGAATTTTACTGAACAAAGACCTGCCAGAAGGATGTCTGTTCAAGTATGTACTGGTCACTTCAGCAAATATTCAAACTAACCCCGTCCAACAAAAGACAAACACCACAACATTTGGAAATAATGTTAGTACATAATTTACTGTACACAAAATGACAGTGAGAATGAATGAAAATCATGCACGAATGAATTTGATGTTGTGCTGATCAGCTATTTGCTGCCTTTAGTGATTTAATCTCAACCAGATTTAAACTCTTGTACACAAATGCTATATTGCATGCTCTATTTAAGTACCGGTATATAAACACACTGTATTATTTCTGCTTGTACAGTATTCCTTCATGTGTATTTCATTAATTTAATTGTGCCTACTTTGAGACAGTAAGTGTGTTAGGTATAGGTGGACACAGTAATTTTATTCAAGAAAGAATTTTACTGAACACGAAGATTCAACTCACTTCATACTCAACGCCATAGAGAGAAAAGGGACAAGGTCTGGACATACAGTTTTATTTATCGTATTAAGCAACATTAATACAAAAGAATGAAAAATAACTTAATGGGCAGTCATTTGTCTCTAGTCAGTTGAGCCTATCACACAGTAAACCTAATTACTGCTTACCAAGCTCGATAGCTATCAGGAGATAGTGGGTTCGAACCCCACTGTCGGCAGCCTTGAAAATGGTTTTCCGTGGTTTCCCATTTTCACACCAGCCAAAGGCTGGGACTGTACCTTAATTAAGGCCATGGCTGCTTCCTTCTCTTAGTCCTTTCCTGTCCATCGTTGCCATAAGACTTACCTGCATCAGTGCGACTTAAAGTAAATTGTTGTAATTACTGCTTTCATTTGAATTATCGTCGTCTTGTGCCACCAACTTCCCTGCTATCCACTTTGTTATCCCAAATGACATAAAATTCAGGGCCATCAAGAGCTTTTGAGATCCAAGACTTCTTGAAACTTTTGAAAATAGTTTCATTTCTGATTACAGAATGCAAACAGTGAAAATCTATTCACAATAATGGTTTCTAGAGATGGTGTCTCTGTATTTTCCCAGTTGGTGTATGTGTAGCAGAAGCCATCCCTTCTGAATGAAGCCGTGCTGAGGAAAGTGCATCAATCCATCAGCTGACTGTTAGCAAATGTTACGAGTTGTACTTCTGAATGTAATAAATAATCAGTGGAAGCATTCTTTGGATAACAGCGGCTGTTGAAAACCTGACTCTATTTTTAAAATAAACAAATAAATAAATGAACAACAGCAAAGCTTGTCGTATTTATGGACACCTAAAGGTGTAGAGGTAAAGCGTTTTATTATCATAATGTTTAATTCCGTATGTTCGATGTCTCCATGTTCTTATTAATGCACAGTATGATTTGTTTGGCGTTTCCATAAACTGAAAAAGTATAGTTAGTGGGATGTAAAACTAATAACATTATTATTAGTATTTATTAGGTATGTTGGTGAGTAAAAAAAATGTTATGAATAGATTGTTTTTATCATGGTTTAAAGTTACTTCTCCAAAATATATCTATATTGGCCTCAGTTACAAGATATTAAAGATCACTTTGTTAATGATCTCACCTGCTATAACAATGGGAACGACTGTGAATATTTCTTAACAAATGTAAACTTGTGTTCTCATCCCGAGGTGGTGCAGCTCTTTTTCTTTTTAGACACGCCCCTAATGAAGGTGAGGCGCACATTCTTAACTACAAAACACAGACATATCACATGACTGATGTGTGCTTGCAATGCGTGGGTCAGACATATGAAACTGCTCACCTATTTGTGCGATGACGTCGGAGCTGCGGTATGCTATGGAGGTGGATATTTCTTAACTACAAAACGCAAATTTACCGCATGACTTTAATGCGTGTTTTCATTGCGTGGGCCAGACGGACAAAACTATTCACTAATTTGAGTGATGTCATCAAAGCTGTAGTATGGCCTGTAGCCGCTTCAAAACGAAATGGTGGTTGTTCTCTGACGAATTACATTGGAGGGATCTTATATTATGCAAGCCTTATATTTTTTCCATTTTTTTAATCTCAAAAAACCAGGGAGGTCTAATACATGAAGAAATACGGTATATACACAGAGCCCTTTAATGTGTTCTTATTTTATTAAAATGGCTTCAAAATCACGAATACGATACTGTCTTCACTGCAGGGTCAGAATTAAAAATACTAAATTATGACAAAAATGATTATGAAGTCATCATTTTGTAAAACTGTCATTAAAACATACAATAAATTAATAATAATAATAAAAAACAACATCAACAAAACAACAATCAACGCCAACATAAACAAAAACAAAAAACTCTGTCTCACCTGTCTACACTAGTGACTCCAGATCCAAAGCTATCAAGGAAGGTAAGGCAGGCTCCATGAACATAGGCCCAACCTATATCCAGTTGACTGGTACCCTCAGTAGACACATTGATGAAATTCACCCATGATAAAATGTCTCTCATGTTCACAGGAAACCTGAATAACATACAAATTCAGCAAGCAATAGAAATAAATATGTTTACCACAGCAACAATTAAATCATAAGTGAACGAAAATAATAATGTCATTGGTTTTTACATCTCACTAACTACTCTGAAGGTTTTTGGAGATGCCAAGGTGCCAAAATTTAGTCCTGCAGGAGATCTGTTAAGTGCCAGTAAATCTACCGACACGAGGCTGACATATTTGAGCACCTTCAAATAACACCGGAATGAGCCAGGATTGAACCTGCTATGTTGAGGTCAGAAAGCCAGTGCCTCAACTGTCTGAGCCGCTCAGTCCGGCATGAATGAAAATAAGACAAATTAAAACACTGTCTCCTCACAATGTCAGAAAGGGATTTTATAATTTATGGCATTTGTCTACTTTCAAAGAATATTACTTTGCATTGTTTAAACTTTACAATGTAGCTCAGTATGAAAATCAGATGGTGAATATGAAATAGTTCCACTTACAAGGAAACCCTTCCATCTGCTAATCTCCAATCTGATTGAGATTTGGTACAACGACTTCAGTAGAAATGTTTTATTCAGCCATTTCAAAATTAGATGCCCAGTCATATATTTAGTACCTGTTTTGGGATGTCAGTTTGTTCACTTAACACATTGGAGACGCTACTCGTAGAAACTACGGGCACGCTCTTTCACTGCTGCTGACGGTGCTCGGAGAATCTATGGGCACATTTTCACTGTAGCTAATAAATAGTAGCTGCCGTTTCTGCGAGCTGTGACCACTAGGATACTGCTGAATGCTTCCATAGGCATAAAATGTACATGTAATGATCATAAGTCGAGAGCTCTTCTTCAAGGCACTGATAACACAGCTACGTTCCTACATAACCTGAGGCTGCATCATCATTGACTCTCAGCTGTGAAATAGGCGGGAAAATACATACGGTACACGCGGACTGGAAGAGTGTGTGTTAGAGAGGCAAGGCCTGTTTGTGTAATTCTTGTGAAAAGTTAGCATGTCTAATTCAAGTGTGAAATTTCGACAACGAATCCATAATGGAAGTTCTTACGGAAGACACGAGTTCTGAAAATGAGGATGAGGATAACAATTACACACTAAGTAAATATGATGATTCTGGCGCTTCAGGCAAGTAAATGTAGATAATGAGCAAATTTCAAATTGGTGTGAAGTGTAATGTAGTTTTATACCGCTTCCTGAAGTGGGTTCTGTAATACTGTTTTATACTGCTTCCTAAAAAAGTGGGTGTTTCCCGTATACAGATGACAACCTACAGGAACTCGATGCAACCCTGTTGTCAAACAACGAATGGTGGGAAAGCAAATTACTAGTTGTAAACAAGGATACCGGTACCAATGGACCAATTAGGTTAGAATCTGTATTAGTGTGTTTCAGTAGATGTATTCACAATATTAGACAGATTTTGAAATATTAACCGAACTGGTGTCTATAACTGCATCCATATTTTTTTTTTTGTTTGTAAAACTTATGCTCTTCATAAAATTATATTTAAAAATTGCTGCACTATTATGGTAATTAAAGCTCACTTTTATGTAGAAGAAAGTATGATCTTTCTAAATATTCTAAAAGATGTTATAATTACGGCTTACCCTAGCACTGAAAAAATTTCAAAAAAGATTAAAAATCTTGAGATTTCTGAAGGGTAGCACGTTCAAATATGGCTGTCTCCAGTGTATTAAGCACCACATAGGCAGGAGTAGCAGTGGGAAGCAGGTACAGGCCAGTTCATGTCTCTCTCTCTACTTCCCTAACCTCGGCAATCACTGCCACTCCATGAGGCGAATAGGACACCAGGGAAATGCAGGGGCTGTACCTTAATAAAGGCCAGGGCCGCTTCCTTCCCAATCATATAATACTTTCCTATCCTTGTACCACAGAAAACTTTTGATGTGTTAATGCGATGTTAATCCACCATTAAAAAACAATTTCTACGGCAATAATTGTTGATTTCCTTACACGGTAGCATGTTGGTACAGCATAGTCTCATTCACCACACAGTGCTAGTGATTGCCGAGGCTAGGGAAGTAATGTGTATGTGCGAGAGAGAAGGGGTGAGAGCATGACACATGAACCGGCCAACCCGCCCCACCGCTACTCCTGTCTATGCGGTGCTTAGATGAGCAAACTTTGACAACCCAAAACAGGTGCTAAATATACGATTCTGCATTTAATTTTGATATGACTGAATAAAACATTCGTACTGAAGTTGTCATACCTAATCTCAATCAGATCGGAGATTAGCAGATGGAAGGGTTTCCTTGTTCGTGTAAGCAAACATAGCTATGTAGATCTGAGAAGGGGACATATGTAATCAGATAGTACAGGGAGGATTCACTCTTCAATAACACCATAAAATCCTGTACATAGCCGAATACTGCACGCATATAAATTTTTTCCTTTCTTCAAGAGTTGCCACTGAAAAACTGAGGTACACACATTATTCAGGATAAAGCTGTTACTGCCCTCAAAATACCCAAATTCGATTATACTTCAGTGTTTTGCATGGCAGCATCAGTTATCTAATTAGAAGAGAGGTTGAATTACATACTAAGTATCATTACAAATGTGACAAGTTCTCATTATCACTTGTGCATGACTAAAGAAACCCATTGCATGACTGAAGATTGAGAGAATATTGGAAATCATGCAGTGGGAGGAAAGTATGACTTCAGCAAAAGTTGTATTCATGAATCATGATTGACAAAAAGGCAAATCTCAACTTCCAAGACACAAATAGTAATTGATGGGTGTTTAGAGGCCAAAAGGCGAAGCACAATAACGTGAATGAAAAGAGACAATAGAGATATGCTGTTATAAGTCAAATGTGTCAGCTAAAAGCTTTAGCTATAGCCAAGGAAGTAGGCGTTACAGGCTTCAAAGCTAGGAGGGGCACTTATTTATAGTAAATTAAAGAAAAAATAGCAACTTGCATGTTTTATTATTGTAGAATCCCACTTCCTAACACAACAGTAACCCAAGATCATGATGTGCATGAAGAACTGAGCATGGTGTTTTAAAAGAAATTGATATTTTTAGTAAGATTCACTTTTTGCAATTAAAACACAAATTAAAGATTTAAAAAAAATCCCCTCCTACAATTATGAAGCAAATTATTCCTGTATATACAATATAATATGGTCAATGTCACATACATCCATAGGGTTGGTGTCAGGAAGGGCATCCACCCGTAAAACAAGGCCAAATCCCCATGTGCGACACTGTTCGCACCCGCGACCCCACAGGTGTGGAACAAAGCGGTAGAAAAAGAAGAAGAATATCACATGCATCTGACCGTGCCTACTGTCAACATCCAGATATACATTCAACCGACAAACCAAAAGAAGAATGTTATGTAACAAAGTTAATGGCAGCAATTTCTGTCAGATGTAGACAATCTTAGCTTGTGAATATATCTTACTTTTTAAGAATACAATGAGTAAGAAAACTGGGAGAAAATTAGTTTACAGAATACATTTCTTCAGACATTTCCTTGAGGATCACTCTACCTTTCACAGATTACCTAATCCTTTACATCTGATAATATTGTCAGTTACAGGACAGCTTTTATATTTAGCACTGTACTCACAGTTTTGAATTCACTCACAATACTGAAAAGTTTTAACATGTCTGCCTCAGTAGCGTAACAGTTAGCACTATTAGCTGCTGTCCTGGAGGATCTGGGCTTGATTTCCAATACTCCCAGAAATTTCAGAATGGCAGGAGGGCTAATGTGTGGTAAAAATGAAATGTCGTATGGCTTTTAGTGCCGGGATATCCCAGGAAGGGTTCGGCTCGTCAGGTGCAGGTCTTTCTATTTGACACCCGTAGGTGACCTGCGCGTCGTGTTGAGGATGAAATGATGATGAAGACAACACATACACCCAGCCCCCGTGCCAATGGAATTAACCAATTAAGGTTAAAATCCCCGACTCGGCCGGGAATCGAACCCGGGACCCTCTGAACCAAAGGCCAGTACGCTGACCGTTCAGCCAACGAGTCGGACAATGTGTGGTTAAAATGGTACATGCAGCTCACCTACATTGGGGGTGTGCCTGAAAAGAACTGCACCACCTCAGGGTGAGAACACGAGTTTACTTCCAAAATGTGTTGGCAGTGTGCACTGCGAAACTGCTCGTGAATTTTTCTCAAAACTTTTCCAGCAGATTTGGGCTTAAAGAATATGTAGGTCATGAAAATCCATTAACAGTAAGCTATCAGTTTTACACAAGAAAGTTATCACCCAGAACTGTATAAAATGTAAGCCAAGACTAGCCAAGTTCATTATTCTGCAGGACTGCTGAGACAGTTTCCCTGTGACAGTTGGCACTCAACCAAGGACCAGCACTATCCCTACTTATTTTCATCATGGTCAGGCACTCCATCACTTGTGAACTGCAGAAGGGTGACTGTTGACCTTAGTGTATGCTAATGATAGTACGACTGCTCCTACTACAAAGGAAGATCAATGGTACAATCACGCAAGATGTTTAGTCTTTGTCTGCATGTCCAAAAATCCAAGTATTACAAAATGACCATATTTACTTGTATATTAGACCCCATTGTTTTTCCAGTTTTCTCATTTTTACAGCTGCAAAAAGTAAGGGAGATTCCAATATGTGAGAACATACATTTGTAAGATGAACGTATGGCTTTTAGGTCTAAATAACGGTAAATGGTGGACACATGATTTTCATCTCTACTTAACGTATATACTCATGTACCGAATGCCATTCAATAGACGGCACCCAGTTTTCCCCTTAAAATTTTAGAAAAAAAAAATGTCCTCACTTAATGGACACATTTCATTTACAACAAAATTGGTCTTAGTAGGTAATGTTTAAAATATAAATATGGATGGATTGCTGTATGTCTGGCACGTCCATGTCGCAGTGGTGGGCACCCTATACTTCAGTACGCCGGAGTGATAGGGTGGCTGAGTTAATTCAGGGACCCAGTCCTGTGGGGTATAACATGGAACCTATGCCCAGGGATACGGGTGAAGAACCTTTACCTTTAACGAAAACATACACAGTGTAACTAACGTCTTCAAGAAACATAATATTAAAATTTCGTACAGAACCAGCAATAGAAAGATAGATATAATTCACAATTCCAAGTCAATAAATAGATCCGACATTCACGCTAAGTCAGGTGTTTACCGTTTTCAATGCAATAACTGTTTTTCCTCATACATCGGACAGACCGGGCGAAGCTTCAAAGTTAGATACTTAGAACACATCAACGCCATCAGATATAATAGATTTTCTGCAATAGGCCAACACATACATGACTTAAAGCATAATTTTACTACCATAGAACAAGACCTAGAAATTCTCAAAAACATAAACAAAGGCCCTTTACTCGACGTTACGGAGAACTGTTTCATTCACCTAGACCAATTTTTTAATCCTAATCTAAACCTTAACGAAATTTCAGAAAAATCCAATATCCTTTTCGACTTTCTAATCGAAGTCTTTAGAGGTATCAAAATCACGGGAGGAAAATCGATCTTTCACACTTTCCACAGTACTCTTCTACGTCCCACACCACTACCACTCCGTCCTCCTGACCCGCCTTGAACTCCGCCTCCCTACCCTTTCCTCTCCCCTACCCTCCCCCCTTTCCACCCCTCTCACTCTACCTTCGCACTCATTCAACTTAGTCACACCCATCTCACTTGTCCACAACTCTTCTCGCACTACACATACAGCACGCTGAACAAGGTGAGTCTCATATTCTATCATCCTTGGCCGTGATCCTATTTTAGATTTCCATTTCACTAACTTAGTTTTTCTTTCTTTTCTTTTAAGATTCACCACCCTTGTTGAGCTGAGACAACTTTAAAAATCAACCTTATTCAATCGCTTAACATCAGGTATCCCGGCCTTAGACAAAAACTTTTTGATGGTCTTGCCAACCTCACATAACATTGGACCCGGACTTATGGGTCTCCATTGAACAACAACAGAAGAGTGGACAATTTTACTACATCGTTTTATTATCACATTCAGATTTTTATGTTCAATCATCAGAACAATTTTATTGCACAATACTCACCTATTTCATTAGACTATAACGCTTTTATGTGTCACATTATATCATCATATTTTACTCAATTTTCTTTTATCTTTTAAGGAGAAAAGCAGTCTATCATTTGTAGTTTGCCATGCAAGAATTATTTATACAACTTTTGTGATATGTACTTTGCCCACTTGTGATTTTTTTTAGCTGATGATGACGCAATAAGCGTCGAAACCGGTACTAATAATATAATAAATAATATGTTGTGAACACCCTGTACAACACATTTTGTATTGAAAAGGTTGAACCTTCCTTAATTCTAATTGTGAATCTCAGATCAATACGGGAAAATGAAGTTTTTAACTTATAAGGGTATTAGATTTGTTGAAGAGTTTGGCTCTGGCTGATCAAAGTTGCTGAACTGAAAGAAGTTTTCAGAGCAAAACTGACGAAGTTTCCCCCGTAAAACTGAATGTAAAGTTTCGAGACTTTTAAGTCGCGTACCTGTAATTAATGTTTGGCGCCGGCCCCGCAGTCTAACTTGCCTGCATCTCATCCGGAGGGCCTGGGTTCGATTACTGGCCAGGTCAGGCATTTTTACCTCGACATGAGGGCTGGTTCCAGGTTCCCTCATTCTACGATTACCTTTAATTGACGAGCTATTGAATGGTTGAGATGGCGACCCCAGTCTAGAGAGCCAGGAATAATGGCAGAGAGGATTCGTCACACTGACCATGCGTCACCTCGTAATCTGCAGGCCTTCAGACCGAGGGCGGTCGCTTGGTAGGCGGAAGGCCCATTGGGGCTGTAGTTTGGTTTGGTTTAGGGGTCTTTGTAAGATTATAAGTATATTTCATTTTTGTGATGTTTTGCCAAATTGTTGATGGTTCATTCGTTCCCAGATTTTTCGTTTTCCCGTGTTGTACGTTGTTTTTTTCCCATGGTCCCTCCAAAAACGGAGAATCGAGGTTCCACTGTAGTAAAAGTACAATATGTTTCTAATCGGCTTCTTCACATCGTGCTAAAATTGGATTTTTCCCAGAATATCAACATCATTCAGTGCTATGCACCACAGACTTGTTGTGAAGATGAAGGACTAGAAAATTTTGAAGAAGATATAGAGGAAAAAATAAGAGGAGATGGAACGATTATCATGGGGGATATGAATGCTCAAGTAGGGAATGTGAGAGATGGATATGAAAGTATTCTAGGAGCACATGGAAGGGGTGCACGAAACCCAGAAGGAACTAGACTCCTTGATCTCTGTCTGAGGAACAACCTAGTAATAGGGAACTACTCATGGTATCAAAAACAAACAAGCCGGGTCACAAAATATGGATGGGATGGAAAAAGTGAATGTCTTATAGACTGTTTTTTGATCAAGAAACAACTACAAAATACAGTCGAAACTGGTTAAGACGCCCCACTCTAGCGCGTTTCCCTGGTTATTACGTCATCATTCCAACGTCCCAGCCTATGTTCTATTAAATACATCTTAAAGAAACCTGTATAGCACATTTACGTCACTCTTTAGTACGTGCTGATAAACTTAATCATAATGGGTATTTTATTTGATCCTGTACTGACTTGTTTGAATCTATTAAGGAAACTATTATAGTTTTATTTTGAGTCCACCTTGTCATTACACCTTATAAGAATAGAAAATTATTAATTTATATATGTTTTAGGAAAATCATCCATTCCCTTCATCAGTGAAGTCAGTTCAAGAAATAAAACATATAACACTATCTTTTGTTTGTACAATTTAAAGAAGTATTGTATCCTAATTTCACCATATCAATGACTAAAGAAACTAATGAGATATTATGAAAATGATCATTACATAAAATTTAATATTTTGTTGAATTGGATGAGAATACCTAAATAAATTTTTAAGATCTTCAAGTTTTTCTTCTTTTTTTTTTTTCCTTAAATGATCAAACGCTAGTTTGTACAATGGGTTCTCTTTTGTACTTCTTTCATTTAAACTTGATTCAAGGTCATTTTCTTGTGCAAGATAAATTTCTAAACTTTCCAAAACATTCGTGAATTTTCCCTTTTTGGCCAAATGTATTAACTCCAGGTCATTAGAAATGTCCGTAAATTTATGATCCTTTTCAACCATATGCTCTCCCATTGCCAAATATCTTTTATGTTCAACCGCATTAACATGTTCTTTGTACCTTATAGCCAAACTTCTTCACATGTCTGGCCTGTCAATTTGTAAATTCCTTATTTCTTAAATACACATTTATTCTCTAATTTATCTGAATTGAAAATTACCTTATTAGTATTATTATCAGTTTTGTATGCGACATTGATGTTCCTTCTCCTGAAAATTTTAGCCTGTTGATAAGAGTGGTTATTTTGAAAAGTTAGAAATGCAAATTTCTTTTTCACCTTTCACTCTTTAATTAAAGTTGTTTTTGGTTCATTTTTCATTTTATTTAACATTTTATTAATAAATTTTCTGCAGTATCCGTTGCTACGAGCAATTTGATGGATTATATTTTTCTCTCTATTATAATTCTTTCTAGACATAGGTATGTTCGTAGCTCTATTAATTAAACTGTAAAATGTTGCCTTTTTATGTTCACCGGGATGACTGGAGTTGTTTCTGATAATAGTATCTGTTTGGGTAGCTTTTCTGAAAATATGAAAATTGAAAAGAACAGAATTTCTAGTAATTGTTAAATCTAAATAATTTAAAGTTCTATCATTTTCAGATTCCATCATAAAATGCACTTGTTTATCCAAAGTATTTAAATACTCTAATATACCATCAGGTTTAATCTTTTGTTCATCGATAATAACAAATATATCATTGACGTATATTAACCAGGTAATCAATCCATCTATTTTATCCACTATTTTATAATAAAATGCGACCATGTAATCCATGAATATGTTTGCTAAAATACCTGAAGCTGGCGAACCATTTCTAGGCCTTTGGACTGTTTGTAAATTTTGTTGTGAAAAACGAAATCGTTATTTTCCAAAGTAAATTGTAGTAATGTTAAAAATTCTTCAATTTCCACCTTACTTAATTTGCTGTGTTGCATTAAATTTGTTTTTTGATTGATTTCGAAGTAAAGAAACTTGGTGCCTTCAATACTTTATTGCATGATATGTCTTAATGACGCGATATCACAACTTGATGATGAACATGACTGTTGTATGCGTAACCATTTTTAACAATACAAATAATCCGACCAATCAGAAATAGGCTCGAAAACAACCAACTTCAATTAATGATATAAATTTATCAAAGTTAAAAGTCTCTTCATAACATTTTGATGATGATGATGAAGCTTGTTGTTTAAAGGGGCCTAACATCTAGCTCATCGGCCTCTAATGGTACGAAATGAGACGAAATGTGATGACAAATTAAAAGTCCAAAAGCCTCCACTGACCAGAGATCAAAAGGTGAGGATGAAGAATGAATGGATGCATATGAATTTAAAACAATCAGTGGATCTGACCTGCAATGCCTCACATTCACAGAAACTGACGTAAAACAATAGTATTACTGACCAAGGGACTACTTCTAAAGCACAATACTGAATCGATAATGCTTGTAGTCGAAACGGGTCCAAAATCCAAGTCATCCGCTCCTCACAATGGTACTTATCGCTAGGAAAGTAGAACCATGGTATTTGTCATGTTGCGGTACTAATCAAAGGTAGCGTAGACTCGCGGTATTCCACACATTATGGTACTGCTCACAGTTAATGAAATTAGCAAATGTAATACAGACCTATGGTGGTTCGCACCTTGTGGCGCCATTTATAGGCAACGCAAACCTATGGTGTTCATCACATAATGTACTAACCACAGGGACTAGGCACTATCCCATGGTGTTCCTCATATAGTGGGTACTAATCATAGGCAAGCCAGAACCATGCTGTCGCTCATATAGTGGTACTAAACACAGGTACTGTAAAAGCTGGCAACGCACTCTGTTGCTACTAATCACAAACCCATTTTGTACCCAATATAGTGGTACTACGTGCAAGCAATAGCGACCGATGGTGTTCCCTGCATGGTGGTACTAATTACAAGTAGTCTCATGGTCCTAATTCGATCATCATTTCGGAAATAGTTTTTTTCCATGGCACTTGAAAGGTTTAAACTGTGAATCAATGTGATTGCATGCATTAATTGTGTCCTAGAATACTTCGTGGCACGGTAAGGGTTGGCATTTCTGAATTAAGAGAAATAAGCCATGGCTGATGGAATGATAGGGTAAAGATTAAAGTGAAGGAAAAGAAAATGGCATGGAAAGTATGGAAAACATCTAAGACTGAAGAAAGTAGAAGAAAATATGTGGAGGCAAAGAATTTGGCCAAGAAAGTAGTGGAGGAAGAAAAGAGGAAAAGCTGGGCCTTATTCACACAGACATTGAGAGATGATACGCAGGGCAGCAAGAAATTACTGTATGGTATCTTAAGAAACAAAAAGAGAGATCAAGTAAACACCAGATTTGTGAAGGATGAAGGTGGCATAATTTTAACAAAGCCAGAAGAAATAAGAAATAGATGGAGAGAATATTTTCAGAAGCTGCTGAACATAAGAACGGATGACAGTCATTCAATGGACGACCAGGAAAGGCAATTAGTTGACGAAGAAATGGATAAAGAAATTACAATGAATGAAATTGAAATAGCAGTAAGAAAGATGAAGAATGGAAAAACTGCTGGAATAGATGAAATTTCAGTGGAGATGATAAAGGCAGCTGGAGCTGTAGGCCTGCAGTGGACATATCGGGTTCTCAGGAATGTCTGGGAGAATAAGGAGGTCCCTGAGGATTGGCAAAAAGGAATAATCATCCCAATTTTCAAGAAAGGTGATAAGAAAGTTTTGAAGAACTACAGGGGAATTACTCTAATATCCCATGTTGCTAAGATAATGGAAAGGATACTGGAAAGTAGAATAAGGTTGAGGGTTGAGAAGCAGATACAGGAAAATCAGTTTCGTTTCAGAAGTGGAAGGTCAACAATAGAGCCCATTTTCATTATGAGACAACTAATGGAAAAGCATTGGGAGTACAGGAATGATATGGTGATGACATTCATTGATATTGAAAAGGCATATGACAGTGTCCCTAGGACGAAAGTTTGGGACAGTCTGGTGCAAAAAGGAATTGGACAGGGATTAATAAAAATGATCATGGCATTGTATAAGGAATGTTGTAGTTGCGTGCAAACACAAGTTGGCAGGACAAGTTGGTTCAAAATCACTAGCGGGCTGAGACAGGGAAGTGTTCTATCACCAATCCTGTTTACAATAGTAATGGATGACATCATGAGAACGGCAAAAGCAGCATATGGAGGAAGAGAAATGAACATGATGTTATTTGCAGATGATATTGTGATTTGGGGAGAAGACGACAGGAAGGTTCAAGAACAGTTGAATGTGGTGAATGGGAAGATTGAAGAATGTGGATTGAAAATAAGTGTAGAAAAGAGTAAAACTCTTGTTATGACTAGAGGGGAGAAAGAAGGGAAAGGTCAGATTAGACTTGCAGACAAGCCCTTGGAAGTAGTGGAAACGTTTAAATACCTGGGGAGTGAATTAATGGAGAATGCTCGACTGGATGCTGAGATTAGTAAAAGGATTCAAGCTGGAAGTTGTTTCTATCATAGTGTAAGAAATATGTTATGGGACAAAGATGTGCCAATGGAAGCAAAGGATACTATGTACAAGATGTATTACGTACCCATAACAACTTACGGAGCAGAAACTTGGACAATGACAAAGAAGGATGAGAGTCGAATACAGGCAGCCGAAATGAAATTCTTGAGGAGTATGATACAGAAGAGTAGAAGAGACAAAATAAGGAATGAGAAAATCCGGGAAGAAATTGGAGTGGAAAAAATGAATGATAGAATAGAGAAGAGCCGACTAAGATGGTTTGGGCACATAAAGCGAATGAGCGACGAAAGAATGCCAAAAAAGGTGATGGAAATGCAAATCCAAGGAAGGAGAGGCCGTGGACGACCACGATTGAGATGGAAGGATACCATCCAACGCAGCATTATAGAAAGAAACCTGGACTGGGACACAGTGTTGGAGGAGGAGTGGTGGAAAGACCGAAGAAAGTGGAGAAGAACCATATTTGCCCCTACCCGGCTACAGCTGGATAAAGGGAAATGATGATGATGATGAAGCCATGGCGGGAAATCGTACAAGGATAGAGAGACTGTATTGTGTTGTAATGCAGATGGAAGCGAGAGACTTTCTCCCCTGGTCATAGGAAAGTTCAATTAGCTACGATGTTTTAAGGGTCCGTGCAAGTACAGGCAAATAAAATGCATACAGTACAGTAACACAATGAATAAAACACTTGCGCAGAGGAACCAGCATTTCTCCTAGTCTTTGAATAATTTTCTTTTTTTTTTTTCTTTTGCTGTGTGAGGTTATATTTGTGAGTTATCCAAGTGCATTATTTGAATACTGTAAATGCACCTTGTTGGATACATTTTGGGAATAGTTCTTTTTTCATGGCATTTGAAAGGTTTGAACTGTGAATCAAGGTTAATTTCATGCTGTAAAAACAGACCTCAGAATATTTTGTGACGCGGGAAGGATTGACACTTCTGAATTACGAATTGGCGGTTAATTCAAAATCACGTAATTCAAAGTCCAATTTATGAGCCCCAACGACTTTGAATTAATAGGTTTTACTGTATATCCGTAAATTTACACGTTCATATTTGCATGAAGACCACATGGACTTTGCGGAGTGATATGAAATGTTTGTTTATGCCTACTTTACTCCTTCGATGGAAGGAATTTTAGTTCATTTAATTTTTTTCAACATGATACTTCCTAAAATTAGCGTGCAGGAATTATTTGTGTAAATACGGTCATACTTCAATATTGGCCCCAGTGTACATGATTTCTTATTTGTTGTCTGGTGTTTCTCACGCCTTTCAGCACACCGGTACTTGTTATTTTATAATCCCCAGCAGAACAGGTTTCATATTTGTTCTCTCGTGTTTTTCATACCTTTAAATATTTTCCTCTCATCTTTAGAAATGGTAGATAGGCCTATCGTTTTCACTATACTTGCGGATACGCAATGTAAAATGCCCCATGTTGGAAAAAATCGTATCTGGTGTTTTTATATCCCCGTTGGATAGTTTTATTCGTAAATCCATTAGTATGTTTTCTCGGTTAACACATTCTTTTCCCTTGTCCCCTGCAGAAACGTCTTAACGTGGTTTCACTGTACAGTAATCTAACCCCTGGTTCCATGTAAGTTGATATTATTTTACCCAAAATACTAAGTATTCAGTACATGGTATCGACAGAGTGATTGCTACATTAGTAAAGTAGAAAGGACTAGGATCAGCACTGCATGGATCTGATGAAGGGAAGTCACAGAAGAAGAAGAAGAAGAAGAAGAAGAAGAAGAAGAAGAAGAAGAAGAAGAAGAAGAAGAAGAAGAAGAAGAAGAAGAAGAAGAAGAAGAAGAAGAAGAAGAAGAAGAAGAAGAAGAAGAAGAAGAAGAAGAAGAAGAAGAAGAAGAAGAAGAGATCTCAGATTAATGAATCTTACTGCCTCCATGAAAGAGGTACTGATCACCACTTGCTGCTTTATGACATGGTGAAGTAATGAACATAACATCAAGATTCTAACCGTAGACAGGGTGGCAATGCAATGTCACTCAGTTGAGGAGAGTCATATTTTAATACTGACTGCTTCAACATCAAATAAAGAACCTTCTTCACTCATTTTTTTATCTCATAAAATAAGCATCTCATGTCAACTGAATCACCTGGTCATAATAGCAGTATAATGATCTTGAGTATACTGATGTATGTCTTTTTTGAGATTGGTAACTACGACAGCCTTGAACCATTTAGTAAACCAAAATACTGTAATACTCAGTACTAACAAACTAGGTCCATAGTGTGACGTGGTTGATAATTAACTATAGTAAACATTACAAAACTGGAACGAGTAAATGACCGCAAATTCTCTAAAACTTGTGTAAATTATCTCACTAGAATGGCCAATATACAAGTAATTGACTCTTTCAACTAATCATGGAAACATTTACTGCTGCAAGCTCTACTGTCTAACTTGCCTACAGTGATGATCAACTTTAAATTAATGGAAAACCTGTACCTTCCTGCTTAGGCAAATAAATGGTAGATATATTTTTTAAATGACTATACCTTTTTCCAACTTCAGTAGCTTTAAACCACTGGATGAAGTCCAGCATACAATTGCCAACTCCCGAAGTGCCATCCTCCTGATTACCCAAGGACAGACCTGGTCGTATATTGTGCTCAATGACAGCTAATAAGTCAGCCCTTTGTGAACATGCTACACACCAGATCTCAGTGAAACGGTTCCGCAATGCAGGAGACAACTGTTAAGAAACAAAATAACTGAAATGATTCAATCTTAAAAGAAGCATAACATTAATAACAGAAATTTCAGATATACTTCCCATTTGTAAGTACACAGAGATATAAATTCATAGACATACAGGGTACAGTCACTATACTTCAAAACAACGAGCACCATATAAATTTGAGCAAACCTTCCTGAACAATGAAAGAACAATTACCGTATCTATGTGAATATCTTTTTTGAAAGTTGGCAGGGATAAATGCAAGTGCATGCAATATTCAGGACAAGGTTCGTAACACTCTCGTAATACATGAATCCTGCTACACTTCAGTGTTGTATATGATATTAGTTATCTAGTTAGCAGAGAGTTGTGAATCAGGTATTAAGTATGGCTACAAGTGCACACGGCTAAAGAAGAGCTTTGTGTTATTGAAGATATAGAGGATATTGGAAATTGCACAGTGAGAAGAAATTACAGCGAAAGTTGTACGCGACACTGGTGCAAAAACAAAAATAGTTATAGTGGAAGCAGTTTCCCTTCATCTATTCATTATTTTCATTTGTAAACAAATTTCTTACACTCCTAGCAGAGAAGCAACTTAAAACATAATGAATAGCATTGGCAATTCAAGTTAAGTGAGATGTAATAATACGAGGGTCTAAAAAAAAAAAAAAGTTTGTAGTTTGCAGTTTTCAAAATTCATGTTAAACTCGGAGATCTTCCATATGAAAGAATACACTATTTGCCAGGACGAAAATGTTGTTCATGTTAACCGAGTGTCCGTATTAATAAAGTTTTACTGCATATGATAGTAATAAAAATACTGTATATGTGCTAATAATCCATGCCACTGAATAATCCACATAGCCTAATTTTAGGAGAGAATTTTTTTTTTTAAAGAGGAAAGCTGCCTGTAATTTGCATTTTACTTACAAGAAATTATTCTACATAATGATGTACTCCATATCTGAATACAGTAAAATATAAATTTGTTGGGTATCCAACCCGCTCTTACATAATCACGACAGGTCAGCAAGTAATAAACACCACAGGTGCATCTGGGGCAGAACAAGAATGAGGAGCCCCGAAGGCCCTTGCAGGGTGACCTTTCCTTTTTTATATAAAGATATAGGCCTTCACCGAGAAAGGCTGAAGCCGAAAACTTTGGACCCAAGCCTTTCTTTAATGTGTTCTTTATCCATGGATTCTTATAAGGCAAGTCACTGCTCTCAATCTATTTCATAAAAGTATGTAGAGAAATGTGAATGTTATCATTTTACATGAAATCACATTGTATTTAAAAAAAAATCATTAAAAAATTAACTTTCAAAAGTTAAAACTTACTTTATAGTATGTAGTGTTAGTGAAAATATGGCATATGAATACAATTTTACTGCAATTAGATAATATACTGACCTCTTTTTTGCCATAGTCACCTCCAGGATTCATGGTGCCAATGAAACGAAATGCTTCTTGTGCCACTACCACACATGAACTATCACTCTGGTCAGTCCCCAGGCCATCACTTCCCTTCTCAGCCAGCAGCAATGTACGTTCAGGCTCTGAAGGGGAAAAAAAACACCCATGTAATTTTCAGCAGTAAAAATATCAACACTTCTTACAATTTGCTTTACGTCACACTGACACAGACAGTTCTCAAGACAGTGATGAAATAGGAAAGGGCTAGAAGCAGACAGGAAGCTACCCTAACCTTAATTAAGGTACAGCCCCAGCATTTACCTGGTGTGAAAATGGGAAACCATTGAAAACCATCTTCAGAGGTTCAAACCCACTATCTGCCAAATGCTAGCCGACAGCTACATGACCCATACCATGCAAATACTCACTCGGTCAATATACCAACAAGAAAGAAAGTTAAATAGGTTGATAAATGTATATGATCTGTATATGTGTGTGTGTGTGCAGTACAAAATGGAGTGAATTGTACTATTAGATGCCCCCCCCCCCCCAACTTTTACAGCCAAAAAAAGTAGGTAAGGGGAGGTCCAAAATGTGATAACCTCAAATTTTGTACAGTGAACACAATGGCTTCTAAGACTATAAAGAGCTATAAATTATACATGTAAACATTCTACACTATTCTTTAACAAACTTATGAATGTATTCGAGTTATACTGGCTATATTTCATTGGAAGACAATATTTCTAAATGTAAAAAGACAATAAATGGTGAACACAACTTTTAGGCCTACATATAAAGTAAATTAATTTATAGTTAGTTTTAGTGACTCATATCACGTCATTCGTTTCATCTCATTAATTCCTCTGATTAGGCTGACGTTAGGAAGGGCATATGGCCGTGAAAACTTGCTACAAAGATTCGTCTCACTGCATACTCGACCCCGCAGAGATAAGGTTATCGTATTATGCCATACTGATATAAAAGAAGTTCATGACCAAGTCATTTGTTTCTGTCAGTTGAGCAGTAGGCCTACCACATAGTAAACCGGAGTAAACCTAATCACTGCTTAATTTGAATTATCGTCATGTGCCGCCACCTTCCCAGCTACCAGCATGTCGTCATTCCAAATGACGTCATTTTCACTGCCATCTCGTCAGCCATACATTTTTGCAACTTTAAAAAATAGTTTTGTTCCTGAATATAGTATCTAAAAATAAATAAATAAATAAATAAATAAATAAATAAATAAATAAATAAATAAATAAATAAATAAATAAATTAGCTAGCCATGTGAATCCCTCAGGGCTATGGCCTCCTGCAATGCAGGGACAGTGCTCAGTTTAACTCATAGCATTACTATGTCATTGCATGAAGATTTGTGAAAAGATAATCTTAGAAAAAATCAAGAACAAGATAGATTCACAATTAAGAGAAGAATAATAACAAGGATTCAGACCTGGAAGACCAACTATTGATACCATATTTACAGCTCGACAAGTAGTAGAAAAGAAATAGGAATTTGGGAAAGACATCGCAATTGCATTCATAGATAAATACAAAAGGCTTATGATATGGTTAGAAGAGAAGAGATGTGGCACGGGGTGAATAGAATGGAACTGACAAGACAAATGCAATTCAGAATTAGAAACATGTATAACAAATGTCTGAACTGTGTTATTATAGACAGCAAACAATCAGAATGGTTTAGAACAGACAGAGGAGTTTGACAAGGAAGTGTACTTTCACCAGTGCTCTTTAATATAATGATGGACAACATTATGAGGAACGTTCACCAAGGGTCAACAGCAAATGATATGAAAGTCTTAGCCTATTCAGATCATGTAATGATGTATGTTTAGTCCTCGGCCCGAAGGCTGGTTGGATCCTCAACAGTTCCGCCATCAGCTGTCATAGATGGCCTAGGCATCACTGAAGAGGCGTACTAGGGAAATGAGGAGTGAGGTAGTTTCCCGTTGCTTTCCTCACCGAGCCAGAAGTTGCTATTACACATCAGTCTGCCAAGCCCACTGAAATGCATGCACCAACTGACCTAATGAGCAATATTTTCACACCATTCATAGCAGGGACTGGCTGCAGAAGGAATGGCATTACTAGCATTACTCATACCTCAGTCACTTTCATTTTGTCAAAGCTAAGGATAAAGCTGAGACAGATCAATGAAAGTAACAAAATTGCTCTAGCCCATACCAGAAGACATAGTGCACTGTAAACACTAGGTCCTGCCAGCAACGGCATCAATGATATGGGAAGAAATGAACAAAAATTGGAAGAACAACTAAATACCTGGCAGAGGGCAACTGAAGAAACAGGCATGGAAATAAGTGTAACAAAAAGTGAGGTAATAAGAATCAGTACAGAAAAAAAAAAAGAAAGAAAAAAAAAAAGAAAGAAAAAAAGAAGGATGTTAGGTGTAATGGAAAAATTCTTAAAGAAGTAGATGCTTTTAAATACCTAGGAAGTAAGCTAACTGGGAAAGGAAACATCAAGGAAGAAATTTTGGAGAGGATAGGAAATTCCTCAAAATTTTATTATTGTGTATCAGACATAATTAGAAATTGGAAAGTACCTACCAAAGCAAAAATCATGATATAAAAATCATATTATTTGCCAATATTGACCTATGGAGTAGAATGTTCGACTTGGACAAAAACAATCTGAGTAGATGACAAGCTACAGAGATGCGCTTTCTGCGAGGGGACTTGGGTAAAACAAGAAGAGACAAGATAAGCAATGAAACCATACGAAATACGCTACAGATCAACCTTCTAAAAGAAAATATGGAGAGAAATAGGCTGAAATGGTTCGGCCACGTCAAAAGAATGGGACAAGAACGATTACCAAGAAGAGCTCTGTAATAGACAGAATCTGGAAGAAGACCACGAACAAGGTGGATCAGGTGGAGGATGACGTAAATTGGAGAGGACTACAGTGGCAGACAGTGATGAACGATAGAATGTGGGAAAAAAGAGAAAGATCTTTCTCCAACCAGCAATCGTCTTGCGATACGAAGTACACCAGTAGGGGAAAATCTGGCACGAAGGTTCTCCTACAGAACGACATACAGCAGACGATTCACTCGGATCACATTAAGAAACCCATAATGGAGCACAAGGAAAACAAAATCATCACGTGCACAAAATGTGCCAAGGACATCCCAAAAGAAGAAATCGCAGTTAGCTGCGACGGAAGATGTAACAGCTGGTTTCACAAAGAGTGTACCAAAATGACAACAACAGAGTTTAACGCTCTGCATTCAAAAAAGAGATCGCTCCTGTGGATGTGTGATACCTGCAAAATACATCTGCGAATGAATGGTCTTACCCCTACGGCGACAACAAACCAAGAGATAGGCCAACAAGTCAAAGATCTAGCCACGGAAAACAATCGTGCAAAGATATAAAAAAGAAACTCGAAGAAGTTTCCAATACCCTAATGAAAAAAATGACTCTTACTCTGGAGACACAACTACACCAGGCAGATCTAATAGCAGAAAGGCAAACTCAGAAAAACACCAAACCGCAAGGCAATATAGGAACGTCAGAAGCAGCAAAATTGATCAGTCCACCAATCAACTCCACTGAAACATTAATAGGAAACAGTGGCAACCAACTAATGGATGTAACATGGACACAGTCAAACAAAGGCTGGCCCAGCCTACCCGTAAAGAGGATCAACTATGATATCCCAACAGTGCAGAATCGAGTAAATATGACGAAGTGCAGAAGAGACCCCTGCAGCATGACACTGAAGGCCCCGAGATAGGAAAGCTGAGAGCAGCACCGCAGACCGCTTGGATATTTGTAGGGAGACTAGACTCTGACACAACAAAGACATAAAAGAACACCTAACATCAAACGGAATCACCAAGATTATCGGATGTGAACAACTACCCTCACGCGGCACAAGTAAGGCCTTCAAAACTGGTATACCGATGGAAGAAAGACATTTAATTATGCATGCTGATCTCTGGCCAGACAGGGTAATCTACCGTACCTTTCGATTTCAAAGGCAATAACCACATAGGGAAATCTACCCAAGAGCGTAAGTCTGATACAACTCTAAACATCCTACTGTGGAACGTAGAAGGCCTAAAAAGCACTTTCAACAAAGCACCTGAAGACATCTGGTCAGAGAGTGACATCATAGTAACCACTGAAACTTTCTTGACAGAACCACTCAGTCTTACGAACCACTACTCAATCCACTCACTTGCAAAACCAAAGCTAAGAGGCAGAAGGCAGAGGGAGGGGTTTCCATATTCTACAAGCCTTCAGTTGGATCAATCAATAAAATATTTAAGAAAGACAACTCGGTAATAATGAAAACTTCAAAATTAACAATAATAGGATTATATATAACGTATGGCTCCTCTTTAGAAGCCACAATAGAGATAATAGCTGAGTCCATTGCCCAAACAAAGTCAGACAAGAACATTATCCTGGCGGGAGATTTCAATTGTAGAATCGACAAGCCCAGCAATAAAAAGAGGGCCATGCTGAATATGCTATATGAAGAAGAATACACCCTGATCAACAAACCAGACGAAATAACCTACGTCGCTCATAACGGCACAAGTGTGATCGATCTAGATTTTTACAGAGGGAACATCTCCATAAGGAATCATAGTGGTCTTTGGACGACATCCTCTACACCACTTATCAAACATATACCCATCAGGACGACCATCACACTCAAACAACCCAAAGAAAATGCGGCGAATAAAATAACCGAAAGAACTTCCAGAAAGATAAACGTCAACTCCTTAAACAACAACACTAGAGCAATATATGAAGCTAATCAGCATCTAAAAGCCAACAACATAAACCGTGCGTTGGTAACGATACAAGAAGCCCTAAAAGCTGCAACCATCCCGGTCATACAAAGGAAAGCCAAACCATGGTTCGATACAGAATGCTATCTGCTGTGAAACAAAGTTCTGCAAGCCCTACATGAGGCCAAACTACATAAAGAAAGGACCATTATGGAAACATACGCAGTCAAATGTAAAGAATACAAAGCCATGCTAAAAGCGAAAAAAGCTCCATATGTAGAAAATCAAGCCCTTAGGGAGGCAGAAGAAGCACTTAAGGACCCTTTTGTAGCCACCAGAAGGAAGTCCAATAGAAAACAAGGGTAAACCCAAATGGAAGTATGGGAAAAGCACTTCTCTCAGATTCTGAACCTAGCACAATCGCAAACTGCATACAACACTACCCACCACACAGGAACTAGCCCAATCTCATAATTCACAACAGAGGAAGTGAGAGCAGCAATAAAGGCAACAAAAGACAGGAAGGCGACCGGCCCAGATGGGATCTACAACGAGGTGCTAAAAGACTCAGCAGAAACACTAAGTGAACTATGGACAGACCTGTTCAATAGATGCCTATCATCAGGGGAAATACCAGACGAATGGAGGAAATCCACGATAAAAGTCATCTACAAAGGTAAAGGCGAAAGCAACGACCCACACTTATACCGTGGTATTGCCCTGGAGAATACCATTTTCAAAGTCTTTACAAGCCTAATCCTCAAGAGAATCACTCCGGCACTAGATCCAATGATCCCTGAACAGCAATTCGGGTTCAGGAAAGGAAGGTCAACCTTGCATGCCGTAAGGAATTTATTAAACGACATAGAGGAAGCTCTTAGACATCCCAAAGGAATATTTCACACAGTATTCGTAGACTTCACAAAAGCTTTCGACTTATTGACCAGATCAAAGCTTGTTCAGAAATTAGAACATATGCTAACAGAGGACCACGGATTCACACGGGTAATAAGGAACATTTTGGCCTACAATTAAGTGGTAGTATATGACAGAATATCGACCTCAAAAGAAATAATCCAGACAAATGGAGTTCTGCAAGGGGACCCACTGAGTCCCATCCTGTTTAACGTCACGACAGCAGACATCACAATGATTCTAGGGGAAACAACTTCAGTTTCTCTCTATGTTTACGCAGACGACATGGTCCTGGGTTCCCCAAACCGGCAAGAGCTACAGAAAGTCCTAATTAACCTTCACAATTGGGCAATTGATAATGATCTCAACATAAACCAGAGAAAGACAGTGTACATGGCTTTCCGAAAAGGGGGAAAACTAGCAGCGGAAAACAAAATGACTCTCGGCGAAGAAGAACTCACATCGGTCAATACCTACAAATACCTCGGCGTCACCCTGCAAACAACGTGCCACTCTTTCAGACACCACATAAAGGAAGGAGCAACAGCTGCCATCAGAGGAATATACGATCTGAAGAACATAACCAAACTCTCACTATGAACAGCAATGACACTCTTCCACACCAAAATAACTCCCACTATCTCATACGGCCTAGAGATAATATGGGAAAGGCTAACCACAACAGACCTCACCATGATAGAAAAAGTGAAAGCACGATTCCTTAAGAGAGCACTGGGTGTGGCAAGATCGTCACCGTCCAGACTAATCTATGAATTAGCAAGGGAACCTTTCTATATAGAAGACCTCCGATTCAAACTACACCTGCCATCTACTCTGCAAATGGAGAAGGTACTTGAGCTGAAGCATCTGAAACAACAGGACATACCACTGGATTTCTACGCAACGGAAGCAATGACCGATAGACGATGGACACAGGAAAATCAGGAACTAAGAAACGTAGTCACTAGACTCGCCATACACGGCTTCCATCACAAAATTTGCAAAAACATAAAATATCATGAACCGAACAAAGAATGTATATGTTCTCTGTGTGAGAAGCCATGCGACAAATACCATATAACATTGTGTAGTAAAAGGGAAAAGAGCATAGTTGACTATAGCAAAGACTACACCGCCTCGAGCATCTGTGAATCGCAGTATGTAGTGTGACAGTATTTCATGTTCACTTTGTAACCTTGAAACCTATTGTTGTATCCCATTATATGGCCATCTGGCTGCAATCAATTCTTATTAAAAAAGAGAAGAGTGGAAGAGCTTCTGTGAACGACCTGCATCAGCAGAAACGGATCGGGAAGAATAAGATTATTATTATTATTCGTGAGGTATGTTGGCAAGTAAAACAATCATTATGATTGGATTGTTTCTAGCACGTTTTAAACCTACTTCTATCCATAAAAACCTATATTGGCCTGAGTTACGAAATATTTAAACGATCACTTTGTTAATGATCTTGCCTACTATATTATTAGCAACAACTGTGAATACTACTTAACTAAAGTAAACTCGTTTCCTCATCCCAAGGTGGTGCAGCTCTTTTTAGAGAGGCCCCAAGAGGAAGGGAGTTGCATGTACCATTTTTATCTTCCTGCCATTCATAAATCTCTAGCAGTACAGTATCGGGAATTGTACTTAGGCTCCCGAGAATGGCAGCCAATTGTGCTAACCATTACGCTGGTGGACATTCTTAACTACAAAACACAGACATATATACATGACTAATGCGTGCTTGCAATGCGCAGGTCGGACACAAAATTATTCACCTATCTGTGCAATGTCATCAGTGCTGCAGTAGTCCTACGCTACGGAGGCGAGACATTTCTTAACTACGAAACAGAGATGTACCGCATAACTTTGACGTGTTTTCATTGCATGGGTCGAACGGACGAAACTATTCACAAATTTGTGTGATTTCATCAGAGCTGCCGTAAGGCTTGTACCTGCTTCAAAGCAGAATCGTTGTTGTTCTCTGATAAATTACGTTGAGGGGGTCTTATATGCAAGATTTATTTTTTTCATTTTCTTCGCCTCGAAAAGCCAAAGCGGGTCTAATCCATGAGTAAATACGGTACATATTCTGCATAGGAAATTGTTTCCCAGTCCACATGAGAGATACTCAAAATAATACAAAGCTGGGACCATTTTCTTATTTCACACCATTAATATTATAATGGAGGAATATAACAGGTTTTTTTTCTCCCCCTTTCTCAAATCAGCCTCCATCCGCAGCAATACATACATATGACTCACAGTCCTAGCCTTGAAGAAACACAATTCCAGTGAGGCAATGAGTTCCTCCTTCTTTTTTTTTTTAACATCGCACTAACACATCAAAGGTTTCCAGCGATGGAGGTATGGGAAAGGGTTAGGATTGGGACGATAGCGGCCATGGCCTTCATTAAGGTCTGAATCAGTGCTGCCAACAGTGGGATTCGAACTCACTATTTCCCAAATACACGCTCACAGCTGTGCAACCCTAACTGCACGGCCAACTTGATCGGTTTAAAATGTATCGCCCAGCCTTGGCGTAATCTAAAATATGAGGCATTTATTCAGTGCTCAGCAAATAACCACAATCTGCATACAAGAATCAAATAGCATGAATAAACAAGTGAGTTAAAAACACTTTGACCTAATTGGTTCCCTACTCATTCAATCAACCAGCCAGTCAGTCACCACTGATCTGAATTTAAGGTTATCACCCAGGAGGCAGCTTCCCCATATACGGCAGTATGGTACCGGAAATTGAACTCAGGGCACCGGAAACGGCAGCTGATTGTGCTAACCATTATGCTGGCAGACATTGTTAACTACAAAACCGAAACATATCAATGATTGTTTCCCATAATAAATTTATAATACCAATACAAATGGTCCGTTATTGGACATTATAAATTTTTCAGCTAACTCATTCCTGGTTGCCAGCATTTCACCCCAGTGTGCTAAGTTGGGTTCATTAGTTGGTAAATAGCACACCCACCAATGTCCAATAACGGGCCATTTATATGGGTATTATAAATTTACTCACTCGGAACAAATATTTCAGGCTCTCTATGAGAATCAACATCTATATCATCTGATGGCCAGGCAGGCATCAATTTTTGGTAATGAGACAAAGTCTCTCATAGTGCATTGGCACTGCCGGTGGCTCCAAATAGCCTACGCAGTGGCCTCCATGGTATGCACTAGCCTTGCGTCTTGGTGGGTGTGCTATTTACCAACTGATGAGCCCGACTTAGCACACTGGGGCGAAACGCTGGCGACCAGGAATGAGTTAGCTGGAAAATTTATAATGTCCAATAACGGACCATTTACAATTGGTATTACAGACATATAGCATAACTGATACATGGTTGCAATGTCCTAAACATTTCACCTATTCGTGCGATGTCATCAGACCTGCAGTAGGCCTATGCTACGGAGGGAGACATTTCTTAACCACGAAATGCAGATCTACTGCATGACTTTGACATGCGTTTTCAATGTGCAGATCGTACGGATGAAACTATTCACAAATTTGTGTGATGTCATAGGAAATGCTGTAAGGCTTGTACCCGCTTCGAAGCGGAATCAATGTTCTTCTCTGACGAATTACGTTGGGGGGTTTTGTATGTGAGATTTACCTTTTTCATTTTCTTTGTCTCAAAAAGCTAGGGGGAGGGGGATGGTCTAATACGCGAGGTGGTCTAATAAACGAGTAAAAACAGTAATTAAATTTAAATTTTTATTTTGAAAATGGCATATTTTGTACGATTCTGTTTTGCTGAAGAAACAGTAACATGAATAATTGGTCTAAAATGTGATATTTTGATACCAAATTTAATTTTTTCTTACAATAACTTTGTTCAGGTCTTTTTTAAATATTTAAAAATTTTTAACAATTTTGCTTTACATCAGACTGACACAGATAGGTCTTATGGCAACGATGGGATAGGAACGGCCTAGGAGAGGGAAGGAACCGGCCAACGCCTTAATTAAGGTACAGTCCCTGCAGGTCATTTTGAGAGAGCATGACCCTTCTGATACGAGAGACAGCTGTGCTAGACTGAACACAGTAATAATAACTGCAGCAAGATACAATCACCTGACAATTACTCTACTTACGAATTGTAAAAACAATGTTTTTTGGCCCATTCTATAACAACATTATAATGACACATTTCCCATGCAGAGTGACATTTGGGTAAAATTATTTAGTCATTTATTTATGTTTTTCTGGGGAAGTCTTTGGGTCCCTTGAGCCCCCAGTCCGCCTGCACTGCAGGCCCTGATGTTACGCCAAAGCTAATAGCTCTTATCTTCATCATGATCTGAACTATCAGAAGCCTTCGATAGGTCAATAGCGTTACAGTCCATTCTTTGCTAGAATCTTGAAAGTTGAGCCTCACAGGAACATCCTAAACCTGAACTACTTTCTATCAAACCAGTTAGAAATTTCACAAACATATCTAATATGAGACAAAATGCTTTCCCAGAGTTTACATGCAACATGTCAAGCTGACAGGCCTGTAATTATCCACTTTATGTTATCACTCTTTCCTTTGCACACTGAAGCTACTATAACAACAGTCCCTTCATCTGGTATAACTCCTTCATACAAACAGGTATCAAATATGTACTTGAGATATGATACTATACTCCACTTCATTGCCTATTCCTCAGAAATTTTATCAATTCCAGCTCTCTCCTATTTTTCAACTTTCCAATGTTGACTTCTTAACACTTGGGGAGAAAAAATTCTTAAAATTTGGGAGAAATTGGGGTGCATGGAGTAAGCAAAAAAGAAGAAAAAAAGCATATAATACTCGAAAGGGAACAATGAAATGTTGTACAAATTTACATCCTACACAAGAATTTAAAAAAAGAGAGTAAGTACAGTGTTCTCCCTAGGACATTTTTTTTTTTTTTTTTGCTAGTTGCTTTACGTTGCACCGACACAGATAGGTCTTATGGCGACGATGGGATAGGAAAGGCCTAGGAGTTGGAAGGAAGCAGCCGTGGCCTTAATTAAGGTACAGCCCCAGAATTTGCCTGGTGTGAAAATGGGAAACCACGGAAAACCATCTCCAGGGCTGCCGACAGTGGGGCTCGAACCCACGATCTCCCGGATGCAAGCTCACAGCCGCGCGCCTCTACGCTCACGGCCAACTCGCCCGGTAGGACATTTTTATTATTGTATGTATACTGTATACATAAACTTGTGTTGTGAACAAAAATAAATAAATTTTAAAGAAACTGTAAAATACCTCTTTTTCAAACTGAGGAAAACTTACCTAATAATGAATTAAGTCTTTCCAAGACACTGTCATCTGCTAGGGATATCTCATCAGCTAGGAACATGTTCCCAGTCTGCATTGCTGTAATTAGAGGTCCATCTACCCACTCGAATAGTTTCTGAGGACCTTCAACCTAAAAGGCACAGAACATTATCATAAGTTTAACCGGCTATAGTTCATTCATTCAGCAGCTTGAGGCATTAAAATCAACAATCTATAAAACTCCTGAACATGACCAAACAAAATGTTCATTCATACCAACACAATGCCTCACGTAGTATTCACGTTACATTCTCTGTAAAATCATATCACATAATGGATTTACACAAAATTTAACAAATATGATATATAAGGTGAGAGATTCAATATGTGCAATGTTACACTTGCACATGCAGTCAATAGCACAACTATTTCTTGAGTAACCAATATCATTATATCAGTGATACCAAGGAAAAACTTCCCACATTTAACATTACTATATTACAACCAAATCATTCAACATATTTTCAGAGGATTTAATAGCCTGTCTGGTGACTATGACTGTTTAGGTGTCAAGTCTTAAAAGTTAAACACCATGGTTAGCTGGTTAAAATCTTGATAGTGAGAAGTTTCACCATCAGAATGTTGGCCAGCAGGATTTTGTATCACTAAATTGTGTGCCACAGTACTGATATGGAGTGAGGGCATATCATGCTGTTGATGGTAAATCATCCAGTATTCTGGAGATAGTAGGTTCGAACCCCACTGTCGGCAGCCCTGAAGATGGTTTTCCATGGTTTCCCATTTTCACACCAGGCAAATGCTGGGGCTGTACCTTAATTAAGGCCACGGCCGCTTCCTTCCCACTCCTAGCCCTTCCCGGTCCCATCGTCGCCATAAGACCTATCTGTGTCGGTGCGACGTATAGCAAAAAAAAACGTAAGCTCAAGCAAGCTCATTGTAGGTTCAGAAGAAATCGATGTGGAAGAACTGGGATTGATGAAAAGAGAGAGTCAACCTATTTGTAGATAGCAGTGTATGAGGATGCGGAGACTGTCCTTGTCCTGTTGTGTTTTCTTCGTACTTCTCCGTCTTCCCACACTGACCTGTCATTGTATTTTTCCTGCTGTGTGTTCCTTTCATTGTTCCTGACTTTCTATATATGACCTGAATTACACTTGTTTGTTCCTTTCTATTATTTACCTCACTGCTCAATATGTTTATCCTAATACGTGGTTTCTAACATCTGTGCACCAGTTCTAGATGTATTAAGAAGATCCTGATTTATAACACTGACTGAATTTGTAACTGAATTATTCCATTGCACCAACCTCTTGATTTTCCAGTAAATTACTTTTATAATCCTTAAACCATTATCTTGCATTGCCACCTGGTGTAGAACAGATAAAAATGCATCTGAGGCAGTGTGATACACACCAAAAGTCCTATGAGAGGATAATGGGCGAGCCACTCGTGTATTAGACCCTGTTTTTCCATTTTCACACAAAAAAGAAGTAAGGGGAGGTCCAATATGCGATAACCTCAAGTTTTATGCACTGAGCACATTACTTAGGATATAAAGAGCTATAAATTGTACATGTAAACATTCTACACTATTCTTTAACAAACTTATGATTTATATTAGAGTTATACTGGCTATTTTTTTTGAAAGGCAGTATTTCTAAATGTAAATAGACAATAAATGGTGAACACTACTTTTAGGCCTACATATAAAGTAAATATAGTCAGTTTTAGTTACACATATCATGTAATTTGTTTCATCTCATAAATTCCTCTGATGTGGTTGACGTCAGGAATGGCAAACGACAGTAAAAATTTGCTATGAAGATTCGTCTCACTTTATACTCAACCCCGTAGAGAAAAGAGATAAGGGTATCATATTATCATTAGAGTTTGTGATTTTTAGCATTTGCTATAAATGCGAAATGTGTCGAAACTTTGTCAGTGTATGTGCCATCATCTTATATGACCCGTACGAGTGGTTTTTAGCGATTTCGAATTAGCGATAAAATGCGAAATTGGATCGAAATGCAAAATTATACAATTTATGCGAAATAGATGCGAAACTCTCAGTTTTATACGAAATAATCATATATCCTTTTAAAAACAATGCATTTTTTCTTAAAAATAAGATATATATGTTGTTATTTATTTCAGGAGAAAGAATTATTATGGTGCCCATTGCGATCATAAGGCGGTAACATACTTTGACGGACACTTCCGTCCTGGTGCACGGAACAAGTTCATTATCGTAGTTAGCTGGTCAGAGAGATTTATTCTCTTTGTTTTGCAGCCTACCCGATTTATGTCAGATGATACCTGAAGCTATTTTCTCTGTGTACATAATAACTCTGAGCTGAAATACGGACAATAAAAAGCACCTCATTTTTCCGCTCGTTGTAAACGATCATGGCGGCATCCAAGCGCAGCATGGATGAGTTTATTCGTAACTGGATTGAAAATGGTGATGTTGAAAGTGATTCCGATTTCAGTTCAGAGATGATAGTGCCAATTAAAACTACGTGACAAAACCAGAATGTAACAAGAGTGATTGAGAAGTCTAGTTTTCTTTTTTTTTTTTTCTTTATTTTTTTTTTTTTTTTGCTAGTTGCTTTACGTCACACCGACACAGATAGGTCTTACGGCGAATATGGGACAGGAAAGGCCTAGGAATGGGAAGGAAACGGCCGTTGCCTTAATTAAGGTACAGTCCAAGCACTTGCCTGGTGTGAAAATGGGAAACCACGGAAAACTATCTTCAGGGCTGCCGACAGAGGGGTTCAAACCTACTATCTCCCGGATGCGAGCTCACAGCTGCGCGCTCCTAACCGCACGGCCAACTCGCCCGGTGAGAAGTCTAGTAAAATGATACTTGGAATTATGATCTTGTTGAAAATAAGCGTTTCTGTAACATGCAAACCAGTTTTTGAAATTCACTCTATAGTGAGGAGGGGGTTGGGTAATAATCCGAAAGTAACGGACGTAGGGAATGAATTTCTAACCCCACAGTTCTGGGATCACGTTACTAAGGAAACCAATTCCTATGCCTCTACATTTCTTGCTAATTTACCTGCTTCCCTTGAAACCAGTAATACTTAAGAAAAAAATCATTGGTTTTCTGTTACTATAGACGAGCTCAAAGCTTACTTTGCCTTGTGTATTGTTATGTAGCCTATGCGATTAGTCAAATTTATGTTAAAGTGACGAAAAAATAAATGGTATGTAAGGGAATATTTCCTTTCACAAGTAATGGTAGCTCAAAGGGTTAAATCATTAAAATGTGTGGAATATCTTTCACTGGCTAAAGAGCACAGCAAAGATCAATCAATCAAACAGCAAATGCACTTTCAAGCACACACGTTCATTCTCTTTGTGTGTTGACCCTTGATCATAGTAGGTTATTCTTGACATTGGTGTTGAGTAGTAGTTCTGTTTAAAAGTACGGTAGCGATTTATTTTATTGTCTGGTAGCCATAGGTAGAAGCGAAGTGACGATCAAACAGCATGCTGAAAGTCACAAATCGGGACATTTTTATGTAAGCAAAGACTTGAAGAATAACATTCTTTTTAGCAGTCCTTCCTTTGCCTTGGCAGCACTGCTGTCCATTTGGGCCTCTACGAACAGTGGTTTTTTTTTTTTTTTTTTTTGCTAGGGGCTTTACGTCGCACCGACACAGATAGGTCTTATGGCGACGATGGGATAGGAAAGGCCTAGGAGTTGGAAGGAAGCGGCCGTGGCCTTAATTAAGGTACAGCCCCAGCATTTGCCTGGTGTGAAAATGGGAAACCACGGAAAACCATCTTCAGGGCTGCCGATAGTGGGATTCGAACCTACTATCTCCCGGATGCAAGCTCACAGCCGCGCGCCTCTACGCGCACGGCCAACTCGCCCGGTACGAACAGTGTTGATGAAGAGGTTTTGTTTAGCAAGTACAACATAATTGTAACTGATAGGCGGTCTCAAATGAAGGAGGACACCTTCTAAACAACTGGCATGTTGTACTTCAATCATCATTGAAATTCCTCTTCCTTGTAGGTGTGTTGTACTGTGATAAATAAATACGTTCAGAATAGTATTTTTCACTTTGAAATTGTGTTTGTAAATTTGTAACTAGGCATATTCCTGTGTGTGCGTTAATACTTCTTGCAGTCTTATGTTGATGTCTGTCTTATTTTCCATAGTGAATTCAAAACTGCATGACCCGCAATGGGTGATTAAACAGTATGATTTTACTCCCAACTGTTGTGGGTGCAATTTAGCAAATTACGCCTATTTTTAACCAATTTGCTACAAAACGCTAAATTTGAGAAGTTTAGATGCTACAAAACGCTAAATTTGAAAATCAAAACGCTATATCTCTGATTTTTAAATGTTATAAACCACGAACTCTAATTATCATATTATACAATACTGATACAAAAGAACTTAATGGACAGTCATTTTCCTCTGTCGAAAAGTACACCTGCCAAACAGTAAATCTGAGCACTGCTTTCATTTGAATTATTGTCCTGTGCTGCCAACTTCCCTGCTACCGGCGTGTCGTCATTCCAAATGATGTCATCTTCACAGCCATCTCGTCAACCGTGCACTGCAATCAAGAGCATCTGAGATCCCGTCGTTTCAAAACTTTAAAAATAGTTTCATTCCCGACTATAGATTCCAAACAGTGAGAATCTATTCCCAAATGGTTTCTGGAGACAGCTTCTGATATTCCCAGTTGGTGTACGTGTAGCAGAAGCCACTCCTTCTGAATAATGCCTTGCTGTAGCAAGCGTGCCAATGCCAAACCAGCAGTTGATAATTAGGGTATGTTATAAATTGTATTTCCGAATGTAATACATAGTAACTGGAACCATTCTTTGGATAACTGCGGCTCTTGAAAGCCAGACCCTTATTTTTAAGTATCGTGACGAGTTGGCGGGGTTGTAAGGTAAATCAACACTCGACTGGTAGCTTCTATACTAAGATTTATTAACTAAGCACTAAAACTACACAGGACTAATAACCACATAACTTTCACTCATAAAATAAATAAAAAATCACACTGTTCGTGCGCGCAGTCTCTCTCTTTCTCCTAACACTACAGATTATTCTTACAAGCCAAACAGTTATGTCACAAAGTCACATGCACTCACACCCTAGAGCAGTGTACACTACACAGTTCGCACGTCCCTATACAGTTTTACATTCACACACAAGGTCCCACGATGCACAGCTACACGTTCTCTCCTTTGCCGTCAGTCCGCACTGTAGCACGCTAGTCCGACAGTCACAGCAGTTCACATACATCACAGCACTGGCAACCACTCACTGACTGAGGTCACAAGTGAACTACACCAACTCCAACCTAGGCAAGTCACTCCTGCCCTATACATCTGCACTAGTCCTTCCAGAACAGTCCGGATGCTGGATGTATCCAGGAACCTCACGAGATGGAAGACACCAGGTTAATCGCCTCATAATTCCATAGTCCTATGCCGCGCTACCATGAGCGGAAGCGAGAGGGGGGGGGGGGGGCGGTCTAGCAACGAAGCCTTGTTTATGATGGCGTGGTCGAAGTGTGAGTGGGCCGATATGGTGACGTCCCCAGCCCATAGCAAGTTGGCATGGCGGACGCTATAACCATTACACTGCCCCCTCCTTAACGCTGCTCATCCCGAGCTGCTCCACGATATGGTGCCAGGCAATCCAGGTACTAATAACTGATCATGATATAATATTTGATCAACTTATAATAATAATAACGGGAAGACTTCATCTTCCCTCAGGGAGGCCGCCGGATCCGGTAGGTGACGTCGTTGATCCTGGTGATGATTTTAAATGGGCCTTCCCATTGTGGCTGCAGTTTTGGTGACTTCCCTTTTGTCCGCACCAGACAGTACAGCCACACACTGTCACCGTCCTGGAAACCCGCAAAATTCACCAGCATGTTGTAGCGGGCTTTCATCTGGTTGCTGGCTACCCTTAGATGATGTCGGGCATAATCGTGGATGTCGTTGAGCCGATCCACCAACTCTCATACATAGTCCGTCGCTGGCTGCTGCTGGACTAGTGCCGATTCGAACAGAGATCGCATGGCAGGTGGAGTTCCCTTTCAAAGACCATGCTGGGAGGTGTCATGCCCATCGTCTCATGGGTGGATGCTAGATAGGCCATCAAGAAGAATGGGACCTTCTCATCCCAGTCCCTCTGGTGCGCCGAAACTACCTTCCTAAGGTGTTCGTCGATGGTTTTCACAAAACGCTCCACCATGCCACCTACGTGAGGGTGGAGAGACGTCGTACGGTTCTTCTGCACTCCTAAGCACTGCAGAACCTCTTGCATCAGCCTTGACTTAAAGTTTCTGCCTTGGTCGCTATTAAGTTCCCTCAGGACACTGAATCGGCAGAAGAAGTTCTTGACCACTGTCGATGACCTTGGTTCAGGATGACGTAGACCTCTGGCCACTTGGTGAAGTAGTCCACGGCTAGGAACAGGTAACAGTTCCTGGTGTAGGCTTCGGGGAATGGTCCATAGTCATCAATGGCGATTCTTTCGAAAGGTGCTCCAACGTAGTACTGGATCATCTGGCCCCTACTGCTGGTACGTAGGCCCCGGCTCGCCGCGCAGGTGTCACACAGCTGCCGCATCCGCTCAACATCGTTCCTCAGGTGCATGCAGTAGCAACGTTGTCGGGCACGATCTAGGATCTTATTCACTCCCAAGTGGCCGGCAATAGTGCCCGCATGCAACTCAGTCAGCACTTCTTTTGTCATGCTCCTGGGAATTATCCATTGGGCAATGTGCTTCTTTCCGTCGGTCGATTTCCACACGTGGTAAATACCCCGTCACTAACCACGAGAGACGACCACTGGGCCTAGTATGCCTTATAGGTTGGACTGCGTTCAGCGACGTCTTTCCATTCAGGCCTCTTCCCGACTCTACTTCTCGTAAGATCCATCGTCCTTCAGCTGCTCCCTCCTGAGGGCAACCTGATCCCATCCTTTAGCGGTGGTGGCCTCCACGGCCTGGACGTCCACGATGTCCGCCTATCTCTCCATTTACTGACAGTGTGCACAATTCTCAAGGCATGGTCTTTTGGATAGAGCACCGGCATTGCAGTGCTTCCTTCCTTGTCGGTGCTCAGTGGTGAAGTCGTACTCCTGAAGCCGTTGTTACCAGCGAGCTGCCTGTCCAACTAGGTTTCTGAAGCTTAGGAGCCAGGTCAATGCAGAGTGGTCGGTGGGCAGATGGAAAGGCTGCCCATACAAATACTTGTGGGAATGTTCCAAGGTATTCGCGATGGATACCAATTCCTGATGCGTCGCACAATAATTTCTCTCAGCTTTCGACAACGTCTTGCTGAAATAGGCGATCACCTTCTCCTGGCCAACTTGCACTTATGACAGCACCCCACCAATTCCTGCACCGCGGGCGTCAGTGTCTACGATGAACTTCTCCCCAGGCTTGGGGTATCCTAGGAGGGGTGCCATGCACAGGGACTCCTTCAGCTTCCGGAAGGCAGCCCCCACCTCACTTGACCATTGGAAAGGCCTCCTTTACTCGGTGAGCCATGTAAGAGGCTTTGAGATGTCTGCGTAGCCAGCTATAAATCTGCGATAGTACGTGCAAAGGTCAAGGAAACTACTCAGTTCTCGCTTCTCGTTCGGCACCGGCCAGTCCCTGACAGCTGCTAACTTCTCCGGATCCGTGGCACTAGCCCCGATAACACAATGTGGCCCAGGTAGAGCACCTCCTTCGGTAATTTAACTTTAGTTGAGCCTCATGTAGTCTCTGGAACACTCTCCGCAGGTTCTCAATGTGTTCTCTGAACGTGCGCCCCACAATAATTATATCGTCCACATAAACGAGGCAGGCATCGTGAGTTAACTCCCTCAGTACAGACTCCACAGTCGCTCGAAGGTCGCCGGCGCGTTGCAGAGGCCGAAGGGCATCATGGTGAACTTTTAGAGCCCTTGGCCAGTTGAGAACGCTGTCTTCTCTTTGTCTTCCCGATGGAGCACCACTTGCCAGTACCCAGACTTCAGGTCCAAGGTTGAAACCCCTGGGCTCCAGATAACATGTCCAGGGTGTCATCTATCCGAGGTAAGGAGAAACAGTCCTTCTTCGTGACACTGTTCAACTTGCGGTAATCGATGCAGAAGCGGAGCTCACTAGAGATGACCCTGGGCTGTTCAACTCCTCTGTGACTCCACGCCGCTTTATGTTATTCAGCATCTGATCGATTTCCGCCTTCTTCGCCAGGGGTACCCTACGAGGTGGCTGCTGGATTGGAGTGGCGTCGCCTATGAAAATGTAATGGTACACTCTGTCTGTCTTTCCACAGTCGCCTCCAGTAGCAGTGAAGATGTCCCGGAACTCATGGATGAGTTCCTTAAGCTCCCTGAGCTGTCCCGCCTCTAAATGTTTCCGGGCGTCGGATATAATCTTCCGGAGCTTATCCGATCCTTCGCCTGCTTCTAGGGCCTGTGCGTCTTCGTCATCCACTGGCAAAATGCACGTGATTGGTTCACAAGTCCCAAGCTTGGTCCCGCTGGGTATCCTCCGCACCCATGACATGCAATTCAATATTCGTACCGGCATGCAGCTTCGTGTCGGAACAAGCGTCCTGGCCAGGTAGAGTCCTTGATCGGCGATCCGGGTTCCACGAGCACCCTATCACCTTGTATGGGTGCCTCTAACCATACCGTCACCATCATCTCACTGCTGGCTGGTATAACTTTGTCGCTAGCCAGCGTTAATCGCGCTACTCGGGGTTGCGTCCCTGGGTATCGGAGCATAACCTCTTGTCCGCCGAGCCACAACATACGTCGTTCCACATCGACAGTCACCTCGTATGCCTGTAGCGCATTTAAGGCCCAGGATAACCTCATCCGTGATGGTGGCGACGAAGGCCCAGACTCGTGGTCATTGTTGTCCCAGTTTCAGTTGAAGTAGCACCTCTTTCAGGATAGAATTGGTGTCTCCGCTGAGGGACAGCCAGAGAGGGACCCCAACCGCCCCTATGACGTTCCTCACATAGGTGTACTAATCACAGGGACTCGTACTGTCCCGTGGTGTTCCTCACACACTGAGTATTAATCACAGGTAAAGCAGACCCATGGTGTCACTCAAAGAGCGGTACTAATCACAGATACTGTAAAACACACACTGATTCAACACTGTTTCTACAAACAATAAACCTATTGTGTACCTAACATAGTGGTACTACTTGCAAGTAAAAGCAACCCATGGTGTTCCCTGCATTGTGATCCTAATTATAAGTAGTCTCATGGCTCTAATTCAAACATCGCTAGGTTGCCCCTTTTAGTCACCTCTTATGACAGCCAGGCCAGGGGATACCGTGGGTGTATTCTTCGCCTGCATCCCCCACCCACAGGGCGGGGGGGGGGGTGTTTGGTCTGTGAGAGCTATTTTATTTCGCTCAAGTCCGCCAGAAAACCGGTTAGGACCTCCCTATCCGCCACCTGGAACGCGCCACATGGTAGTCTTGTCCGCCGAGCCACAACATACGTCGTTCCACATCGACAGTCACCTCGTATGCCTGTAGCGCATTTAAGGCCCAGGATAACCTCATCCGTGATGGTGGCGACGAAGGCCCAGACTCGTGGTCATTGTTGTCCCAGTTTCAGTTGAAGTAGCACCTCTTTCAGGATAGAATTGGTGTCTCCGCTGAGGGACAGCCAGAGAGGAACCCCAACCGCCCCTATGACGTTCCTCACATAGGTGTACTAATCACAGGGACTCGTACTATCCCGTGGTGTTCCTCACACACTGAGTATTAATCACAGGTAAAGCAGACCCATGGTGTCACTCAAAGAGCGGTACTAATCACAGATACTGTAAAACACACACTGATTCAACACTGTTTCTACAAACAATAAACCTATTGTGTACCTAACATAGTGGTACTACTTGCAAGTAAAAGCAACCCATGGTGTTCCCTGCATTGTGATCCTAATTATAAGTAGTCTCATGGCTCTAATTCAAACATCGCTAGGTTGCCCCTTTTAGTCACCTCTTATGACAGCCAGGCCAGGGGATACCGTGGGTGTATTCTTCGCCTGCATCCCCCACCCACAGGGCGGGGGGGGGGGGGGGTGTTTGGTCTGTGAGAGCTATTTTATTTCGCTCAAGTCCGCCAGAAAACCGGTTAGGACCTCCCTATCCGCCACCTGGAACGCGCCACATGGTAGTATCACCTTTCCCCTTGCTACACCAGCGTAGTAGGTCCGTGGTTATTCCATTTAAGTGTGCACACTGCTCATTCCAATCACTGCCTCAGAGTAGGGATCGAATAGCTGGAATAATATGATGATCCACTGTGTTATGTACCAGTCGTATCAGAAAATTTAACCAGAGGAACGGGATGCTAAAGAAGAGAAAGATCTAATTCCCCAGCTACTTCCCGCTAATATCCAAGCAGGCAGTTATACTAGGTATGCAGCAGTAATCCCATCTATTGGAGATAAATGGCAGCAGAATACACAAGGCACATCACAACAAACAATGGTCAATGTAGTAATGTTATTGTTGATCAATTTTATGAGCTGTCCATATTGCAGGCCTTTACATTAAGTTTTCTTCCGACTCTGTGATATTAGAGCATCTAATGCAAAGTGAATCCTCCTTTCTTTCATGACTCCCTCTTGTGTTATTATTCCAGCGATTGTTCCTTCATGACTTTTTCCTAATTCTTATAATCATCTTCACAATATTATTATAGTCAGTACGGTAAAACTGAATAAGACATAAATAATCATAAACTACTGTTTTGTTATGCAGTACTTTAAAACATAAATGATAGAAAATTTAATAATATATAACTTCAATTATGTAGCATTTATCGATAGGGCCAATAATATCAAATATGTGAGAATTAAATTTTAGGGCTTCTCCTAAAGTACCATTTCACTCAGCATAAACACAATATTATTTATGGCCTACATTATAGAGACCTATTCCCCGACTTTGTATACCGATTTTCATTAGATTCTCTTCAGCCGTTTTCTCGTGATGCGCGTACATACATACATACATACATACATACATACATACATACATACATACATACATACATACATACATACATACATACATACAGAGAGACAAGACATTACGGAAAATTAACGTGCATTTCTCTTCATTACTGTGGTCATGACCAGTATAGAAATATCATTCTTTTTTAAATTCTGAACAATGTGCAGACACTCTTATTTTATTTATATTGAGCATTAAAATTAGTCAGAATTGTCTCCAAATGGCTCCTAAAATCTTGAAAAGTCACTAGTCGTTATCACTGAAATTCTGTCAAAACAAAAAATCGACTATACTGATGAGAACGAACACGAACATAGCACGCGAGAACGAGAGATTGACGATCAATATACGCATCACGATATACAGGTTTCAATAAGCATCGCACATTCCTGCACATTTCTCGCAATAATAAACGTAGGTATTTCGTTTGAAAGCGTCCAATGGGCGAAGGACTTCCGGTCACTGGCGTAAAAAATTGAAATGGCAGAATTTGAAAACAAATGTTTGAAGTTCACCAAAAAATAAGATCGGGAGAAATAACAGAATAATCAGAAGGCGGGAAAAACTGTCGAAAATCAGGAGTCTCCAGCCTAAATCAGGAAAGTTGGCAGGTATGAAAGATGATAACATATTCCAAAGCATATAGAGGATATGGCATGGCATGCTGAAAATTGCCCGGGGAGTTAACTGGTGAGTATTAAATTCTGGTCTGAAGGGTTAAAAGAAAATCTATAGCACCACAGACAACAGAGACTAGAAGTGAACCAAAGAATACTGTATAAAACTCACTAGGAGCAAAGAAGAGACAGCAATTCCAATCATTTCTCAACTCCTTAGTTACCATCTATATTACTCTGAGGTCCTCAAGCAAGGTAGAGAAAAAATAAAATATATGAAAATACAGACATAATAATAATAATAATAATAATAATAATAATAATAATAATAATAATAATAATAATAATAATAATAAACATTATATATGCCTGTAAATCTACCGACACAAGGCCGATGTATTTGAGCACCTTCATGTACGACCAACTCGAGCTTGGAAGTCCAGCACACTACAACCTGACCTACTCAGCCAAGCTACAAGCATATTCAACATTACCATAACTACACCACTACACTTACATTACTGCGTTCCCGGACAGGTCGAAGACCACCAAGAAAATCTGAACTTTCTGTGTGCATGTGACAGTTCACAGTATGTAGTACTTGCTTCTGAATAGACGCTAGCAGCTGACAAATCGTTGTCTTCCCACATCCTGTCTCACCAACCAGAAGCACTGGCTCTTCAAAGATAAAAGCCTTGCCTAAAAGAAAACAAAATCTTTCCTTAACAAAATCCTCCTCCTCAGGTCACCATATAATAGCAGTAGTAGTAGTAGTAGTAGTAGTAAACTTACCAACTAATACTGCTAAACGCCGCATGTTGAATGTCCATACTACATGCTCAAATCCAGGAACTGGCTTTGACACCAGTTTTTCCAGTATATCACGGGTAACTGGCGATGTCTTGTCACTTACTGAAAATTAAAAGCAAAGTTATTTACATTCTCTGAAAGATTAACACACCTTAAAATAAGTCAATGAATTTGATGAGTAACTGCAGTAGAAGATTATACTTCTGAGTAGCAACCAATACATTGCTGAGTTCCAAACCAAAGTTTTTTCCAATCACAGCATACCTGCCAACTTTACAAAACCAAAAAATCAGGAAATTTTAATATGAAAATCAGGAAATATAAATGGCCAAAACTACGTATTCCACACGTCTTGCGCAATACAGGAGTACTATGGTATATACTATAATACTTATTGCCTCAAAACCCGACTGTTGCTATACGAGGCTACAAGGCTAAAAATTACACATCTCTATTCCCTCACAGGAAGTATGTGAGTGAGATGATCGGTCCCTGATAAGCCTTCCGAAAATAGTACGAATTCATGCTCCACATGTGTGAATCAGTCATGTACTTAGATGCCATTACTTAGCAAATGCAGAGAATAGATTAATATATTGCATTACGCGTCCGCGTGATTATGCTAGGCGCAATGCTATTTTTATCAAGTAATAAATTAAAATTCTCCACAATTGTCCCCAAATGACTCCTAAAATCTTTAGAAAAGTCACTAGTCGCTATCTTTGTAATTCTGTCACTAAATTAAGACTCCAAATCTAGCGACTAGTCTCTAGAATCGAATAGACTGATGTGAACGAACACGAACATACCACGCGAGAATGAGAGATTGACAATTGATAAACACATCACGATGTACAGGTGTCAATAAACATCGCACACTCGCGCACATTTCTCGTATTAATAAACGTCGACATTTCATTTGAAAGCGGCCAATGAACAAAGGACTTCCGGCCACTGGCGAACAAAAATGAAATGGAGGGATTTGAAAACAAATGTTTGAAGTTCACCAAAAAATAAGCTAAAATCGGAAGAAATAACAGAATAATCAGGAGGCACGAAACGCTGTCAAAAATTTGGTGTCCTCCACCTAAATCGGGAAAGCTGGCAGATATGTCACAGGTATACAGAACACAAGAAGTATCTGGTTCTAAAGATTCAGCTTTTTATTATCTTACAGGCTTAGCACAACAAACTTCAAAAATAAGTTATACTTATTTAGCCTGTAGATTATTTAACAAGTTTTGCCTGCTGGGAAGAGCAGAGAACAATCAATTCTGATAGCAGGAAGAGCATTAACTAGACTCACAAGTGAATAGAGATTCAGGATCAACTGTCCGCTTGATGTGTTTCTTCAATGCCTCCTGGATAACTCTACACTCCTCTTCCTTACGTACTCGTCCTGCCAGAACCAGATATCCTTCATCAGCCAAATGCTGGTCCCAATCGTAGTATTTTCCCGTAACCTGGTTTGCTAGTCGATACCGCTCACCCCAACGGAAAAGGTCACGCAGCGTCATGAAACCCTCCTTTCCTGCAAATGCTGCACTCTCCCGCCGATGAATCTATAAAATAAAAATCATTTAAGCACTGAACAACACAAGAATCTAGTCCCTAGACCTGAAGAGGTCCCTTGAGATAATAATATAACTGGAACCACTTCTAAAATAAATACTATGTAAGAGTACTTCATTTACCTGTAGTTCAATCAATGACTCTAAACCGCTACATACAGTGGAATCTCGTAAATACATTTATGGGGGGACTAATAAAATTAAAAATCATGTGTAGGACAACATACTACTGTAAAAAAGCAAAATTTACAGTGTAATGAGTGTTTATACTGGCGATGCAATAAACTACACAACAGACTGAAATACATATCCAGAGTGGATTGCTTTTTATTTTTCAGTTGCAACTTGTACATGATTGATTCCATCATCTCCAGCATCGCTGACAGAAAAGCTCAACACAAACCGTTGCTTCTATGGTATTTGACAAGTAGCCACCGATGTTGGCACAATTTTCTTCTCTTTGACATCACTTTCTTGCAGCTTCTCGGATATATGCTGACCCAGGATTTCCTCAACAGTTACGGACTGAAAAACTACAATACTGTCGTCACATTCTGAGCATTTGGCAATGCCTCCTGTATAACTCTACACTCCTCTTCCTTATGTACTCGTCCTGCCAGAACCAGATACCATTCATCAGCCAAATGCTGGTCCCAATCGTAGTATTTTCCCGTGACCTGCTTTCCGTAAAGTTATCGGCAACAAAACTGCTAAAGCCGGTTATATTGAAACAGCTTTTTAAGATGATTTCAAGTACCGAATCCCACGCAGATTTTGTGTACAAGATGTTTTTCTACCACATTGTGGGATGAAGAGAAGCTAGCTGCCTTTAACATGTTGGCGACTATGAGACCCGCCGGCAGGTCACGCCAACTCTTTACTTCTGGACGGTGAGACCCGCCCGCGGTCTCGTGAGACAATATATGTACTGGAGCCGTATCGCGTGCCGTTCACAGATTATGCTTTCATCCTTTCTGGTTCGTCTCTACATAAGGCACTCTTAACTTCGTATACAGTGGGACATGCAGGGACTACATAGGAGCTAGGATAATTAAGAAATTATTCAATATGCTTGTTCCATTACTTAAATCATTTTCTATGAAGAAAATATCTACAAAAATACGAAGAGACATTCAGGTTAACACTGTTCAGAAAATCATAACTATCGGTTGTATTGGAATTGAATATTAAACAGCATCATTATTATTATTATTAATAATAATAATAATAATAATAATAATACAAAGAATTATATCGTACACATTGATTGTTAAACAGTTAATATTTTGTTAAACTAATACACTGATGGTAAATAAAGGGAATGAATGTAACAATGTGAGGTACCACTTCAGCGTTGTTTATGAAAACTAAGCAGGCACAAAGATGCTTTCTTGGGACAGTCCTCACAGTACGTGGACACTTTCTTGAAGTGCTACTGAGCATAAGTTCTGTCATGGATGCTCACTAGTTCTGTGTAACAACTGACGCAATGTTTACGTACTTTTCTATTTCGGCCATTTTTTCTTCTGTTTTCTTCAAAATATGACGGCGTTTGGGAGAAGTGGAGAGAGTAGCTGCTGTTCTCACACTGCTCCCCAAAATTCCAACGACCAACTCCTCTCTAAATTTTCCAATTTGCTATTTCTTCCCCATTACTTCATTATGGCAAATGAGCGCATTCACAATAGCTGATCCAAGCAGAAGTTCCAGTGCAACTTTATGATACCACCTAATTGTTCTGCATAAAGACTGCCAATTTCAGTGAGGTCGCCGGCGAGTCACAGAGTGCGCGCAAACCCCGTGCATTACATGTGGACGATGACACCCGTCGGGCGGTCTCAGCACACAGTGGACACAGTCCACCCTAGTGCCTGTAGGCCGTACTTAAGATATGTAATAGTATGTAACATATCCATTAGAGTTCACGTATATCTGATTTTTCACTTCGTTCCTAATGAATAAACTCGGAAAACAATACGCCGTCGTCAACATGTTAAACAATGATTTTTAAAAAAAAGCACATTGGTTTAAATCAAAAGATACATTTTCGCAAATTTTACAAACAAAGGAAATGCAATTGTACATATTTTTGTGGAGCTAATATAAATACATTTGCATTAATTTGGCTAAAATAGCCAGGCAAATAAGCACTTAAAATTTAGGAAATAGGCAGTAAAATAGTTAAAACAGGCATTTATAATGACAAAAATGGGCCGTAAAATAATAAAGATGGTTTAATGTAAGTCAATTAATGCACATCTGCATCCCATTTTACTACTTAATCTTACGTCCACCTGTGGGTGGGGATGATAGAACAACATCAACGGTATCTGCTCCAGTAAGAGATGACTAAAAAGGGGTAACACAAGCTCTCAACTTGGGAGAGTGGGTTAGCGACCACGGTTCCCCTAGCTGAGTCTGGCGTTGCTTCCACTTATTTGTGTCAGGTTCCTCTCTGCTACCTGTAATACCCAAACTCACTTGGTCAACTCTTCTTCTTTTCTGACCATGGCGGTATTAGGTTTTCGGACCTTAGGGAGTGTGTTATTTTAACACGGTTTGCGGCCCAGCTTTTGTGCTAACACAGTTCCATCAAATGGGGTATTACATGCATGGGCTTGTTTAATCTACTTCTGTAATGTTCTCTTACCTTCTGCCACCAATATATCCTGGCCCACGTTTCCAATCTTCTTCCCCAGAGCTCTACAGTTTTACATACGCTAAACGCGTCTCCAACTTCTACTATATTCTTGAACTTTCCAGTCTCTTTCCCCTCTCGCCCCTACCATTATGTCTGTCTACATCACACTTTTCTGCCTATAAATTCTTGGCCATCACTTCACTCTCCGTCAGTGTGCATCGGATCAGTTCGAGACTGGAACCTATATCGATTTCGTCTGCATGAGGATTTTTCACTTCATTCCTGCTGAAGTGTCACCAATGATTCAGGTAGGGGGATAGACCTTTCGACTTTCTGAGTAAACCCGTTCTTCCCAGTTCTGTTTTTCTTATAAGGTTTAAATCCAGATTCTGCCTTTTTCTTAAGTGGCAGATGATGCTGGGGACCTAACCCATGATGGACTACTAAATTTTTCTGCCCTCCTTTTGTGTCATTATACCCTCCCTTCCCACTTCGTTTTCTCTTCTTTCTAAATATTCGATTTGTGCCTTCCACCATAAGGCATAGAATAGAACCCTGGACTTTGCCTGTCGTGCCAATGCACTGAACGTAGTGCGCTCCCTTTTTCTTCTTTTTTTCTTTTTGGAACAGTTGGAACACCTGTATTTCTTGTACTCAAGTTGGCTGGACTGTTGTGTGTCATGGCTACTCATGTAAACAGTGTGTCATTCTTCATTTGAATATGTTCAGATTTTACTAAAATATTTCTCTAATTGTGCATTGTCTATATACTGTGAGTATTTAAATTGTCAAATCTTTTCAATATTTGGAGAAGGAGAGGTTACTCCTTTACTTATTGATCTTCCTCATTTTCAGGTACCTACCATTGTTATTCTAGTCTTGCTGAAGTTCTAATTTGTAATTTCCTTTAAAGATTGTCATAGGTACAACATCCTAACTGGTGTAAAACCTTCAATTATTATATTTAATATAGTTTAATTATATTTCATTAAATGCTAAATTATCTTTTATTAAATGTTAAATATGACTAATACAGGGTTTCCCTGTAAATAATTATAAATTCGTATAACCTCAAATACGTATTGTGTATAAGTTTAACCTCAAAATCTGTAGAAAACTCTATAATGTCCATATATTAGGTGTATTCTGCTATAATTTGGTACATATGAAAGGTTCTGGAAACTTACTGTAAGGTTCATAATCCAGATACATGTAGAGACATTAGGAATGTTGCGAGAGATTTCCATGCGTATTGGCAAACAGTAAACAAAAGTTTGAGCTGGATCCATTACTGGAGTACTCCATTCGACTAGCTGGTCGATCTATGTTTTGAGTGTGTTCCGTTTAGAGTGTTGTAAGAACCCTTCCAGAAATTGATAATTCTAGGCGGCTGATCGAACAGTATATATATCAAGCTGTCAGTCAGTGAGTCAGTCAAAGTTGGACTCGGAGTGACTGTTGGACTCTGAGGTGGAGTCAGTTCAAGAGTGTGTGTGTTATAGTGAACGAGTCAAAGTCGATATCCGTACTTGTCAGAATCGACTTCAGGGTATTCTGCTATTAAGTGTTGTAAAGTCACCTGCTATTGTGCGTAATCGTGTGTTGTGACTCACAGTGACAATAAAGTAGTTTACACAAGAAAGTGAACGCGTTCTCGTGTGATATTTATTTACGTCAAAATCGCATTGAGAGCGATAAGATGTATTAGTTTTTGATCACAGCTTGTTATAAGCCATTGTATAATACATTTATCCTCCTGGTGAGGTTAGTTTCTCAATCCTTTATATATCGTCCCTCCTCTGGCAAACTAATGAATCTGCAAATTGTAAAAAAATTAGGAGAGATAAAAGAAGTTGCGATTACTAATGTCAAATCATTTTTTATATTTACTGATTGGTTTTGTGTGTTATCCGTACAGAATGAGCTGCAGATGTGAGACTTTGTCAGAGGGTAGACATTATATAAACATTAAAATCTAGACCAAAACTTTAGAACTACAGGTTTCCTTATTCGTCACTTTCGCTAGTTTGCCATAGTGGGGATGATATCACAGTTGTAACTGTTCTTAATGTTGTGTTGTTATCTCTGTTTAAAAAAATCTAGTTCCATGTTAAACACACTAATGATTGCCATTAATTAAATATAATACAAGTTGAAACATTTCTTTCATTCTTCTGTACATCCACGGACCTCCCTCTGGTAAAGGCCTAAAATTCCTGGAATTATCTGTTTTTGTATACTTATCTTTATATGACATATCAATTATCATATATCATTCATAAAACATCACTTCTGAAACACACTTCCAATCTTTGGAAACCGACCTTCACACACTCATTTTCTTTTGCCACTTGTTCCTTCACAAGCATATTCAATTTCTTTCCTCTAGCTTGGTATGTTCACTTCCATGCAATACCCACACGCTTCATGTGAGGATTTCAGTCTACTTCTTGATTGAACATCAACTTTTCATAATTGGTTGTCTGTCGCACTTCCTTCTTCTCCAAAATTTAAAACACGCTTTGTAAACTTTGTTACTAAGACAAACTGAAAAAGCTGCTCAACTATACTGAGAGTCACTCAAGACCTAAGCGGTCCCTTTGATGTTAGCCAGAGTTCTGGTCAGTGAAGAGGTTGAAATAATAACATTAAGCTATTTATTAGACCACCTAATCAATAAAAAATCGTCTTGGATGATTTACATAAATTTGTTAACTAATAGTGGTACATGTTTCGCCTTCCCTGAAGGCATCATCAGCCATAGTCTTAACCTTAATTAAAAATAAGCGTCTAAATAACATGTAGTAATGAAATGAATTTTAAAATCTTGAAGAGATTTGAAGTAAAATAACATTAAAAATAACAATGATGGTTTGAAAATACAATGTGATGAGATATAATAGTGGAAGTATTAACAAAATTAACATTAGAAGGCTGCTAAAATAAGTGCAATGGATAAAACAACAGATTGTTATACAACAAGTAGTAAGATTGCATAAAAGTAAAGTTGATAGTCTGGCGGTTATAATTAGACGATGGCGAAAAATCGTATATAATCAAAGTAAAGAAGAGAGAATAAAAGTCAAAGTTAGTCGAGAGATCCGAAGTTAATCATGATCTTGAAGATAAAAGACGAAAGTCAGATGCGTATGGTGAAGTTGTAGAACACCAACATATTCTTAAAAATCTTCAACCTCACATCAATTAGCATTCCCACCTCCCCTACAGCTAATATACCCCCCTCCCTTCACCCCGCCGCTAGTACCTCTAATTCAAATACAACCAATAAACCCATAGCCACACCCACTGTAACATCGCTCCCTCCAATAGCCTTACACCGTTACAACACGCGCAGTAATACACTCTCTTCCTTCCCTCCCACCAATAGCAACCCCCCTCCAATAGTTACGTCAACGCAAACAGATCCTTCTCCAGCACAAACCTTCGGTTATAACACACGTAGCAAGAAGTCTACTGTTGCAAATACTTCTAACTCATAACGTTACAAGCTATCTTTGTCACCGTCAAATGGTAAGTGCACACGATTCTACTTCAATATTTTCAAATATCTTTTCACACAATTAACTCTACGTTTCTTGCTTCCTTTTACAGATTCCACTTTTATATGCTTTTTCAACTAGAATACCCACAAACTCACAATTTACAACATTTGAACATCACTTCAAATTTTGAGATGGTCCATAGTGATCCTATTTGAAACTGTTCTTCAACTTCTATTCACCAACTTCATATGGTCAACGTGTTCTACAACTTCACCATATGCATCTGACTTTCGTCTTTTATCTTCAAGATCATGATTAACTTCGGATCTCTCGACTAATGTTGACTTTTATTCTCTCTTCTTTACTTTGATTATATACGATTTTTCGCCATCGTCTAATTATAACCGCCAGACTATCAACTTTACTTTTATGCAATCTTACTACTTGTTGTATAACAATCTGTTGTTTTACCCATTGCACTTATTTTAGCAGCCTTCTAATGTTAATTTTGTTAATACTTCCACTATTATATCTCATCACATTGTATTTTCAAACCATCATTGTTATTTTTAATGTTATTTTACTTCAAATCTCTTCAAGATTTTAAAATTCATTTCATTACTACATGTTATTTAGACGCTTATTTTTAATTTAAGGTTAAGACTATGGCTGATGATGCCTTCAGGGAAGGCGAAACATGTACCACTATTAGTTAACAAATTTATGTAAATCATCCAAGACGATTTTGTATTGATTAGGTGGTCTAATAAATAGCTTAATGTTATTATTTCAATCAAATATCATCAATACGGACCAAAAATGATATTTATTACATGTAACATTGAAGAGGTTTCCGCAGCGGTAAATAGTTCCTATGTTTGTTGTCTGTTGCTGCAGTCAGGAGCTTCCCTCAGTTTAGTTAGATATTCTGGTGAACTGACTTGACCAATTAAAAATTTTTGCGCTGTAAAAATATGGAAAATATTTCACAAGTTATATGTTATTCGTGTTTGTTACTAACTCTTATATTTCATACTTAGACGGCTGTGAATAGTTATTGTTTTCGGTACTGTATGTAATGCCTCCCATAAGTCCAACCCCTCGTCCACGTCGTGGGAGGTAGGCAACAGCATGAAGTAAGGGATTGCCTGCAGGGGTGATGTACAGCGGGGACTGTGTGTGCCCCATGACCGCTACGGTAGCTGTGAAGGCCCTACAGGAACCCTGAAAAGTGACGGCTAATGGGGCTCTGGTAAAGTCCTCAATGACAGATGTGACGGAAAAAGATAATTTTGGAACGGCAAATCTGGCAGACGAGGCAACCCTCTTCCCGTGGGGTTTAAAGAAACAAGGGGAACCACTGCCTTGTGGTTAAGAAGGATCTTCAAAGGCTAAGGGAGACAACCCCTACAGAAAACAGCAGGCTTGGAGGCTTACGTGGCAGTCCCACCACCAAGCTCGGGTTGCTGTGGGCTAATAACTCGCACAGCCTTAAATATGAAATATTAAAGAAACCGAAGTGAAAAACACAACCTGATGGCTTTTGGCATGAAACGGAAAACGAGAATAGGTTTTTGGAATGTCAGAACCCTGAGAGAGAGCAGTAAATTGAAGCAAGTGGCTAAAGCGATGGAGGAATACAGGCTGGATATCCTTGGATTAAGTGAAGTACGGTGGCCAGAATTCGGAGAAATACAGACTCTTAATAGGTGCACATTCCTGTATTCTGGGCAAGTGGGGGGAAAATGCAGAACATAGAGAAGGTGTAGGATTGCTATTGAATGAAACTGCAAAGAGGAGCCTCCTTGATTGGAAACCCATCTCAGAAAGACTGATGACAGCTCGATTCAAGACCCAGGTTCGCAATGTGACTGTGATCCAGTGTTAAGCTCCCACAGAAATGTCAGAGATTGGAAAAAAGGAAGAATTCTACTGCCAGCTAAATGAGACTATTAAGAGAGTGGGAAAGAGGGATATTATCATTGTGATGGGGGATTTAAATGCAAAGGTTGGTTCTAACAATGAGGGGCTTGAACAAATTATGGGAGTGCATGGAGTTGGTGACTGTAATGAAAATGGAGAGCTTTACATTGATTTCTGTGCTAGCCACGATTTGGTAGTGGGTGGCACTTTATTCCCTCATAAACGATGCCATAAGATTACATGGGTGTCGCCAGATCAGGTTACAGAAAACCAGACAGACCACATCGCAATAAGTAGAAAGTTTAGAAGATCAATGACTGATGTTAGAAATAAAAGAGGGGCAGATATTGGAAGTGATCATCACCTGGTAGTTGCAGAGTTTAGAATGACAATTGTGGCAAGTGGAAGGAAATTTGAAAGTCGAAACAAGAAATTTGATTCAGGTAAATTGCAAGATGAAACTAAAAGGAAAGAATTCCAGATAGAATTAAGAAACAGCTTTGAAGCTCTTGCTGTTGAACCAGAACTTATGATGGATGTTGAATTATCATGGAAGAAAGTAAAGGACGCATATTTAGAAGTTGGTGAGAAGGTGCTTGGATTTCATAATTATCTCAAGAAAGAATGGATGTCTGATGATACTTGGAAAAAAATAGAGGCTAGAAAGCTAGTTAAGGCAAAGATAAATATGTGTAAAACAAGACAACAGAAAGCTGCAGCACAAAAAGAATATGTGGAAGCTGATAAAAGTGTGAAGAAAAGAGTAAGAAAAGATCATATACAGTGGGTAGATGAACAAGCACGAATGGCAGAAGAGGCATCAGCAAGGGGAGATGCTAAGGAATTGTATAGTATCACAAAGAAACTGTCAAGGAGAGGACTTATCAGGAATAAACCCATTAACAACAAGAGAGGTGAACTACTGACCACCCGGGAAGAACAGCTACAGAGATGGAAGGAGCATTTCTCGGAGTTGCTCAATAGAGATATAGAACAGAATGGTAACCGACAAATGGAACCAGTAGATAGTGACCCAAGAATAAATTTACATCCTCCAACCTGTTCAGAAATAGAGAAGGCCTTGAAACAGATAAGAAATGGAAAAGCACCAGGTATGGATAATATCGCTCCAGAAATACTTAAAGCAGATATTGAGACCTCGGCAAAATTATTGCACCCCCTGTTGGAAAGGATCTGGAATGAAGAAAAGATACCACCTGAATGGAAGAAAGGCCTGATTGATAAGATACCAAAGAAAGGGGATATTACTAAGCGTGATAATTGAAGGGGAATCACATCGTTGTCGGAACCAAGTAAGGTGCTTTCAAGGATCATTTTAGAGCGGGTGAAGGATGTTGGGGAATTGCGCCTTACAAGGGAACAGGTTGGTTTTCATAAACATCGTAGCTGTGTCGATCTCATAAACACTCTGAGAATCATCTTGGAACAAAGTGCAGAATGGCAGAACACCCTCTACTTGACTTTGATTGATTTTGAGCAGATCTTCAACTCTGTGAATAGAAGAATTATGTGGCAAACACTTGCTAAATATGGTATACTACAAATGATTCTGAATATTATAAAGGATATGTATGAGGGTTACAAATGTCAGGTTCTGCATATGGGAGATCTTACTGAACCAATAGATGTGACTTCGGGAGTATGACAGGGCTGTATTGTTTCTTCAACGCTTTTCCTACTTGTGTTGGATAGTGTGCTGAGGAGAGTGTATCGAGGTCAGAAAAAGGGGATCCAGTGAGGCTTACAAAATAGGTTAGAAGACCTTGTTTTTGCAGATGACATCTGCCTACTGGCTCAACGGTTCAGAGATATGGAAGAGAAGATTAAGCGGTTGAAGGAGGAGGCAGAGGATGCCGGACTTAAATATTAATAAGACCAAGGAGATGAGAGTCAATTCCAAAATTGAGGATAAATTGTCTATAGATGATAAAGAGACAGATGATAAAGAGATAGACGATAAAGAGATAGACGATAAAGAGATAGAGCAAGTAGACTCCTTCATATAACTTGGGAGTATGGTTACTACGACTGGAGGAGCAGAAGAATACATTAAGAGTCGTATCAGGAAAGCAAATGGTGCTTTTGTTCAATTATATCCTATATGGAGAAACAAGAACATTTCTAGAAAAACTAAGCTACGACTTTTTAACACAAATGTTAAATACGTTCTGCTTTACAGCTGTGAAACGTGGAAAGTTACCCAGAAGACGACTAAACAACTATAAGTCTTCATGAATCGCTGTCTAAGACGTATCATCAATAGAAAATGGCCGGATGTTATTTCAAACAAAGATCTATGGGAAGAAACTAATCAGGAGCCAATTGAAATGCAGATAAGAGAGAGAAAATGGCGTTGGATAGGACATACTTTAAGGAAGCCCGCTGGAGCCATTGAAAAGACAGCGCTCGACTGGAAACCCTAAGGCGCTAGAAAGCGCGGACGTCCGAAGAAGACCTGGAAAAAGACTAATGAAGAGGAATGTCTAACAGTGGGGAAAACTTGGAACGAAGTGAAGAAGTTAGCCAACAACTGGAACCGATGGCAGTGTTTCACGGAAGTCCTATGCTCCAGGAGGAGCAACAGGAAATAAGTCAAGTCAAGTAAGTCACTGTATGTAACAAAATAAATAATTACTTAACACGAGTTTGATATCTCATTGCATTGTGTACTTTTTAAGCTTTGTTCGAGTTCATTCCATTGCTTTATAGTTCGCATAATTTTTACGACGTTGAAGATGGATCCAAGAAAACTGTTGGCAGTACTGGCTGCAATAGCATACTCAATATTCATAATGGCTGCCAGCCAAGAGCAACACGTGGATGATGCCGTGACGCTTGAGTCGCAAGTGAAATACTTCAAAGCTAATTTTTAAAAAAGGGAAGAAGGTAAGGGGGGGGGGAAGAAATTGAGTAGGAAGTCTAAACAAATTGTTATGAACATTTACAGTAGCCAACGAGATGAGAATAAACTGTGGACTGTGGAAGAAGTGGTAAAAAAAAGTGCAGCTGACCGGCGTTTCTACGTATAGTGTTTACATGGCTCGCAAGGAATTTAAAGGAACCATATCGCATATGCTAGTCTCTGGTTGTTTATATGTATCGTGCAGGTTTCTGACGATACGTCTCCCTAAAGTCCTGAAAATTTTGTTTTAAGTGTCTGAATTATGTAAACAAGCAATCAAGGTAGTAAGGAAAGTGAAACAAAAAGTAACTCAACTAAGCTGCATGCCAGATTTATGTGACAGAAAACGTTTGTTCCTTTGACTGTTTGTTAGTAGGCCTATGTGTCAGTTCAGTTCAAACTTTGCACTCGCCATAAGTAAAACAGGAAAGGCCTTAACACGGTATGGATATAGGATCCTTAGTGTACTCAAAATAAAAATAATAATTTGTACTTTATTTTTGTAACTATCCTCTATCTGCAGAAATGATATCATGAGGGCATCATGAGTTAGTTTTTATCTTCCGAATGAAGAGACTACAATTCCTGGAAACACTGTATTTTGCAATCCCACTCATAGGTGGGTTTTCAAGTTGTTGAACTGTGAGAAACTGCCACTAACAGTAGCCGCACGAGAGAGGAATCGTATACTTATGTCATCATAATTTTCGTTGTGAGTCCCCATGAACCTCACACAAATTGCATTATGAAATAAAAATAAATCTTGCTTCTCTTGCCTTGGTATTTGCCAGTAATCTCAGGTTTTACATGGTTAATAAAGGAATAAGTAGGCATGGTACGCAATCAAAGTAAAACTATACGAAAGGAAGTGAATTCTTTTGATGCTACACTATTTGAGAATGAAGTACTTGTCTGACAGATGCATGACGTTAATAATAAGCCGACTGTGGTGGAGAAGGAGAACTGAGACAGGAAGGGGGAACAGGCGACATGCTCACATGCGGAAGGATACCTTCCCTCAGTCCTTGAATTGACTTTCAGTATAAGTGTGCTAACAGGGGGGGGGGGGGGGGGGGGGGGAAGGAAGGGAGGGAGAGCAATAGAAAGAGAATGCCTTATATTAACTTCTCAGTCAAGGACACAGCGCATATGCTGTCAAAAACTATGAAAGAATGTTATACCGTACACAATGCGAGTAACTAAATTTTAAACTTAGTCAGCAATAACGGTGAAAATTATGTCTAGTCAAAATAATGCTATAAAAATTTGACTGTCTTAAATGGGAAGTATAGATGTGTTAATGTGCATTTAATTAGACTGGGACAGACAAAAGTCATGTTAACAGGTAAACGTGCTTGAAGAGAACTTACCAAAGAGATTCCACTGTATGTGAATTGTAAGAAGTATTTAACTTACCTGCAGTTCAGTCATTACAGCCACAAGTTTTTTACAATAAGATGGTGGCATGTCACATCTCTTCTGCAATATAGTTTCCAATTCAACCGCTGGAATTTCTGCAAAATGTAGTTCTACAAATCGATTTCGGAATGCACGGGACAGCATCTGCCAAATAGAATAACGTGCAATTATAAACATAAATTTTGACAGGAATTTAATCATGGGAACATGGTTTCAATGAGAGTTTAGAAACATGGCTCTTTTTTTTTTTTGCAAGTTGCTTTATATCGCACCGACAGAGATAGGTCTTATGGCGATGATAGGACAGGAAAAGGCAAGGAGTAGGAAGGAAGCGGCCATGGCCTTAATTATGGTACAGCCCCAGCATTTTCTTGGTATGAAAATGGGAAACCATGGAAAACCATCTTCATGGCTGCCGACCATGGGGTTCGAACCCACTATCTCCTGAATACTGGCTGCACCTGAGCAACTGCAGCTATCGAACTTGGTAGAAACATGTGGTCAAATACAAAAAGAGAGAAGATGTACATGACAAGACTGAGCCGTATCCTGCCAGCCCATAAGAAATATTCAGGGTATTATTTGACATAATAGATAAATTTTATTCATATAAATATCAGTCATATATGGAAAATAATGAATCCCAAGATAGCTGAGACAGGAAGTCGATGGAGACATCAAGTCACTGGATATTGCCCAACACTTCCTCGGGACCGTGAGAATAGTTTAGCGTCACCAAGCGTTGGCACAGATCGGCACGTGTACATAGTGCTGACCCAGCTAAATATTCAGCCAATGAGAATGTGAGGATATGGCAAACATGGAGTCTACATCGTGCCAAGTCATAATCCTAGGTTGACCAACGTGTATAGTTGCTTGAGTTAAATTCTGTCATTTGACGGATTTCCACAGGTCTATAAGTGAAATATAATCAGAAATATGATATAAAAATTATAGGAAGAGATTTGCTATTATTTGAACTGTGTTTTATTAATGTACTATAATTAATACTGTATCAATACATATGGCAAGCATTCTGATTGGTGGTTTGTCTAGACAAGCGGGAACCCCATAGTTGAAACGGCGTTACGGAAGCTTCCTTAGCACCCCTAGCTCTGGAGAGCGTCATTCTGAACGGGCCGCTTGGATAGTGCAGAAGTACAGCTGGATGAAATAACTGATGCAGAGTTAATTGCAGATTATATTATTGCAAAGTTCATTACCAACATATAGACGGTGATAATTAGCCGCAGTGTAGAAGGTGCAGGAGAGACGTGCCATTGTCTCAGATTTTCATGTCGGTCGCATTTGCAGGGAACTCTTGATCTGTACCGCGTGCTGCTCTCAATAACCGTGTATATATACCCTTAAATATAAAGTTTGCAGTATTAATGTGTCAGTGTGTGTGGCTGAGTTTGTAACCAAGGGTTGTTCGGTACGTGCAGAATTGAGCGGAAGAGATACTCATCCAAAGCCTTCTGTGTTCCAGTGTTAAATAACTTTTCAGCAAGAAGATGGCTTCGCCTATGGAAGAAGGAAGTGTATTTCTCCGTGTTGAAGCAGTGATCGACATGGAGTAATAACCTAATATGGCAGAGATGTGAGCTGCTGCCATGTATCCAGAGAGTCGTCACAAAATTAAGATAAGACGCATGTATTAATTATGGAATGTTATATGGGTTATGTTAAAAAACTAGTGCAGTTTAGAATAGGGATTTTATTTAACGTAATGTAAGCCTGACGGCATGTGCTTATTTCACTTTGATATTTTTGTATATACGGATAAGAGAGTAATGCATGTTTTCTATATTTTTATTTTGATTTATGACTAGATAGTTGGGATAATGAGGGATTTGTTAGGATTAGTTTGTTGTTCATTTATGCATGATTCCTTAGGGTGGATTATTCAGATTTTTCCTTGTATGTTAGTGCTAGGGGGATTAGATTGACAAGTTCATCCAAGTTCAAAGTTAAATACTTCCTACGTTATTTTATTTTGGTCATTTAGAGAGACAGTAACAGTTAATTGCATGACGCATGGTATTTCAGAAGCTGTACGTAAGGAGCTGCATAACGACATTGAAAGAATAGGATCTTCGAATTTAGGTTGGAATCTGTTTTTGCCCAATGATTTGCACAGGAAAAGAACCGGGTCTCATAATGTAAAAGGCTGATGTGATTCGTAAGAGATATGAGAAGTAAGATTGCATGCGGAATTATAAAGTGATTTTGCAGGCTGATTGCATGCCTGATATGTGAAAGAATAATGTGCAGTGGATATGTACCTGCCAATTGTCTTCTGAGAGAATATTATTATCAGAATTTACGGAATTGATTCCAGACCAATGAGTCTTATGTGTGTTAATTTGTAAAAGCATGCTAGGAAGGAATGATTATACGTGAGTTTCCGTATAGCCGACAAAAGATGATATCTCATTGCAAGCTGATATACTGGCCGTGTTTTTATTAGACGGCGCGAATGAGATGGTATTTCCGTGTTACAATCTTGGGAGACAGAATCCAAACCTTAGTACAGTGTTGAGTTCAACATTTCCTTTCAGCTCACAGCCCACCAGGAAATACATGACGGATGATCGCGCTGTTGAGTGCGCAAATGTAGCAGAAGGAGGCAATGTTGCCCATTGCTTTCTACATGATATTGATGGATAATTATATGTTTTCCCTTACAGGATGATGTTTTATGAGGTTTCTTGTTGTTTGAACATCTTGTCTCATTGTTAATGGGGAACAGCCCGAGTGCTGAGTTGTATTGATGGTCAATCTAGTTCTCACTAGATCCTTTGTGGTGAACTGTGATTCACGTAGAATCTGTGCAGTATGTAAGACTTCTTCTCTTTATCTGATTCAAATAGATGTGATAGTTTTGCTTATTGTTGATTTGTTGCACATATAGCGTAGGGAATGCTACTAGTATTTTACATAATTCATATCATGTCACATTGCGTCTTAGTTTTTCTTTTCATCGTAACTTTTCCTTATATTGTAATTTTCTTTAACTGTAAATTTTTGGCGACTCTCAATCTAAATTAAATTCATAACCCGTATCGTTGCAATGATTTTGAGTTGACTCCATGTGAAATAACTACATATCAGTGTATGCGTACACTTGTTACCATAAAACATGAACTATGGACAATAAGATCATTTCTGAAAGTATGCAAGTATTCAATGTTGTGCTGGATACTTTATTTCACTTTGTTTCTTTAAACAATTAACATTGTCAATGTCCAGTTATTTCTTTATTTTGAGATTTTTGTTATAATATTCTATTATTTGAGTTAACTGATTTTCAAGTTGTATGATTCGGGGATATTTATGAATAAATTCATCCTACCCCATATATTTGTTTCTCATTCGAGTTATACCTCCATTTTCCTGTCATTTACTTATATTTAAGTGTAGAACTTTGACTTTTAGCCTGACCCAATTGACGACCAACCCACTCTCTGCCCAACCCTGAGTTAGTCGGATGTTCATACAGGAATGGAGGCATCGTCCTAGTGGGTATTTATCCCTGGGTACGGTACAAGACTTCACTTAGTAATCACATCTACTTTACAGGAATTATTAAATATACAAATGTAGTTATTCATATAATAAAGTGAATACACCCTTGTACATTAAAATTACTTCACTGATAATACTTTTGAGAAAACTGTTAAGACACTGTGAAAAGCTGTGTATAAAAATGTATAAGCATAGGAAAGAAACAAACAAGTGTCCTGTGTATAGAATTGGCCAATGTAGCCTAACATTGTGGGCTATAAAGTATAAAAGCGAACAATTCAGTTTTTTCTTTCAAACTTTGGCGGCAGAAAATTTGAGATTGGGTATCAATTGCTTCAAGGTTGGTACAATGCTTCTGACATACAGAAACCTGGAAGTTTGTATTCCTCTGAAATTTGTTGGCAATTCTGTTCCCACCACAAGCAAGAAGCATGTTGCATACATATCACATGATTTGCATGGAGACAGTTGAAGTATGTAGAAGCATGTGTGTGAGTTCTCAGTATAAGTCATTCACGATTAAAGAACAGTTCCACATTATTGAAGACACAGAGCAAATTCTTATTCATGCTGCAGGAAGAAAGTATGATGTACAAACTTTGTGGTACATGAGTGGAGAAAAAAATAAAGCTTGTCTTCAACTGCAAATTGCCAGACATTTTGCAACTGAATGTAAGGTTTCCAGAAATTGGAAATAAATTATGAAAACATGTGAGTGAAAAGAGAGAGAGAGAGAGAGAGAGAGAGCGTGGACATGTGGTCACAAGTGAAATGTATCGGTTGAAAGCTATAACAATAGGAAGAAAGCTGTGGATGGCTCATGTGTGATTTTGAAGGAAATAACTTCCATTATTATTATTATTATTATTATTATTATTATTATTATTATTAATTTTTTTTTTTTTTTTTTGCAGAAAAACTAGCATTGGACAATGTCTCGCAATTAATTATGAAGAAAAATAAACATCGAAGGAATGCAACTTATAAAAGAAGAACTGTTGCAGAATTTATGTAAGAAACATGGCTGTGATGTCCTGTGTGTACAAGAAAGCCATCGAAACAATAATCAGAGCAGGCTAAGAATTTCTGGCATGCGTTTAGTGGTACAGAGACCAAGTCAACAGCATGGAAGTGCAATATTTGTCAAACCTGGTATAGCGGTCCTGTCCACTGATACAGTATATCTGACTGTGCTGATGTATAACTCCTTACAGTTGAGTTAAATCATTGCACTGTTTCTTCTGTATATAAACCACCAAATTCTGCATTCCATTTCCAGAAACCAAGGAATTTTGACAATCAAGCAGTTCACATTGTGTAATTGGTGACTTTAACAGCCAAAGCAACATTTTGGGTAATGAATATGGGAATGAAGATGGAGAGGCCGTGCTGCAATGGGCTGAGATCCGCCAGATGCTACTGTTACACAATGCTAAACTACCTCCTTCTTTTAACAGCGGACATTGGCAACAAGGTTATAACCCTGATCTAATCTTTGTTAGCGAAGGAATTGCTCAGCAGTGCATAAAAAACATTGGCATCCCTATACTACACACACAGCACAGACCCATCATGTGTCAGGTATTTGCTGCGGTACGTCCCATGATTGTACCTTTCCGCAGGTGATATAATTTTAATACAGTGGACTGGAACAAGTTCACTGCATATCTGGAAGAAGCTGTATCTGATATTGGCATTTCTGACTACGACCTGTTTGTAGATGCGGTGAACAAGAGCTCCAGACAGTCAATTCCCAGAGGTTGTCGAATGAATTATGTTCCTGGTATCAATCAAAATTCCTCAGCTTTGCTGGCTGAATACATTGATCTATTTGAGATGAATCCCTTACAATTAAATTAATAATATAAATTATGGTTCCAACTATTCAATACAATAACACTCAGTAATGCGAAGTTACATCACAAGTTCATCACAAATAGTACCAGTTTCAACCCCAGACCTGGGTCATCATCAGCCGGCCTCTGGCATTTTGGCCGAAATATACCCGGCTTTCTTGGAACACACGGCAACTGATAAGGATGCGAGATTCAACAATATTCAGACGTGGGCCAGATATGTGGATGACACATTTATCTTAGATGAACGCTCTACCGATGCACCGACGACGCTAATAAATCTCAATAACATTGATCGTAATATTAACTTTACATTAGAATCAGAAATTAACAGCTCTATCAAATTTTTAGTTTTTTTTTTTTTGTTTTTTTTTGCTATTTGCTTTACGTCGCACCGACACAGACAGGTCTTATGGCGATGATGGGACAGGAAGGAGCTAGGAGTGGGAAGGAAGCAGCCGTGGCCTTAATTAGGTACAGCCCCAGCATTTGCCTGGTGTGAAAATGGGAAACCACGGAAAACCATCTTCAGGGCTGCCGACAAAGGGGCTCGAACCCACTATCTCCCGAATACTGGCCGCAATTAAGCGACTGCAGCTATCGAGCTCGTTTTTTTTTTAGATTTAACAATCACCAGACTTTCCTCTTCTTTCTTAAATAGAATTTTCAGAAAAACCTACCCACAGAGCAATGACTATAAAACAAGACTCAATACATCCTCAGACTCAAAAACGTGCCACTTACAACAGCTTAGTGGACCGTGCATTTAAAGTCCCCATGTCTGAAACTGATCTGAGTAGGGAAGTGAATATCATTCGTGCTATTGCAAAGTTTGATGGTTATAACAACAGTTTTACTGAACACACAATAAATTTAAGCACCGCTCAAAATCAAATTTAATAAAGGATAAGTCAAAATCAAAATTGTTTTCATATTTCACTTTTGATAAAACCATAACGTCACCAATATATTTAAGAAGCATAATGTTAACATCTCCTTCAGAACAATAGAAATTCGGACATTCTACACAATTCCAACATGATCAATAGTTCTAAACTTTTCCCACAATCAGGTGTATACAGATTCCGATGCAATGACTGCAGCAGCTCATATATTGGGCAAACTGATCACAGCATAAAAATCAGGTACACAAAACATACAAATGCAATTAGGTATAATAGATTTTCCGTGGTAGACCAGCATATACACGATGCTAAGCACAAATTTTACGGAATAGACCAGGACATTGAGATCCTTGATACGCTTAGCAAGGGCCCCCTTTTAGATACTACCGAAAGCTGCTACATTCACTTAGACCAGTTTTTTAATTCAAACTTTAATTTAAATGACGTCTCTGAGAAACTGAAAATCCGGGAAATTCGGGAAAATAGCTCAGTCTTTCAGATAGGACTAACTCTTTGACGCAATATCCCTTCCTACCTCCAAAACCCCCTGATCCCGCCCTGTCTATCGCCCCTCCCCCTCCCTAACAAACTCCTCCCTCTCCCCTTCCTTCCCCAGTCGGTCCATGCCACTTCATAGCCAGTTCCTCTTCAACTCCGCAGCACACACAACCAGCCAACTGAGGTGACTCTTCATAAAGTTTTACTTTCTTGCCCCATTTCCACTATCCGAGGGTAACTCGCTTTTATCTTCCATACTACAGGCCCGCATTGGATCGAGAATCTTTTAACATCTTCAACACACAGTTCTGGCCACAAGATCCACTTGCTCCAGTATAATACGACATAACATCGTATTTTACGAAGATGGTTTTCATATATATTACCTATTGACTTAGTGTCATTTTTATGCTCACAGAGGAACACCATCCACTCTTTTGACGTATTTAACATTACTGCATTGCACTCAGCATATATTTCTCTACATACGTTGGCTACCAATGCCGCACAAAGCACTCAAATCTATAAATTTTAGGAGTGTCAAAGACTTTGAACTTGTTTTTCTGCGAGGCTTCCCTGCATCAGTTTTTTATTTTTATTTGTGACTAACAAGTTGTCAAACTTGTACAAATTACATATTTAAACCTGGACATTTAGCATAAATATGCCTTGTATTTTAACTTATTATAGACAGTTTTAATTATGAGGGTCAATTTTGTATGTTTTAACTTTAATGTGTATCTTTGTATAATGACCCTAATTGGCTGATGATGACGTCCATGGATGTTGAAACCGGTACCATAAATAAATGAGGTTGTAATTTTAACCAACAACACATCTTGTATTGAAAAGGTGGATCTTGTACAATCTAACTTATTGTTCAGTAATCTCATTCTATACGCACCAAACATAAAATTCTTGACTTTAAATGTTGTGCGAAAACATAAATTAGCAATGTTTTCAATACAACTTCACTGAAGGCCGTAATTGAATATAATGGTCTGTTGTTACGTATGATGATGTCACACTGGAAGCAGACAGTGATGATGTCACTTTTTACATCACGTGCTGTGGAAACATTTATTGCAATTTTATAATATCCAGCCCGTTGTGTTCTGTCCAATTACTTGAAACAAGTTACCACGTGCCTTTAAAGCACTGTCACTGTGTAAATAATCTAAGATAAGTTACCACGTGCCTTTAAAGCACTGTCACTGTGTAAATAATCTAAGATAGTACCATTTACGTTAATACAGGCAATGATCTCTAGAAAGCGTGTGCTTTCTACTGAAACCTTGATTTAAGGTAAACCTCCATTTAAGGTCAAAAATATCAGGTCCCTGTAAAAATGTTAAATAGGGGTTCTACTGTGTGTGTGTGTATATATATATATACATACTTACACAGGGAACAGATGGAAAGCAGCAGTTTACCACTTAAGTGCACATGGTGAAAGACAGTGATATTTTGAACCCATCTACATTACCTTTCTTCCACCATACTGTCCAGGAGGATTCTGTGTAGCAAACAACATGAAGCGGGGGTCAGCTTTCACAGTTTCTTGAGTTTCAGGTATGAAGAGCTCTCTGTTATCATCCAAAACTCTATTTAAAGCCTCCAGCACATCAGTAGGGGCAAGGTTAAGTTCATCGAGGATGATCCAATGACCTTTACGCATTGCTTCAACTAACACACCTGTCACACAAGATGAGAAATAAACAAACATGTACATACAAGTAAGATGATAGTAATGGACAGTATATATTTCCTTAGCAATAAAAGGCCATACATTAAGATCATGAAACAAATGACAATACAGTGAAGTGGCAGGGGAACAAAATAAACACATGATATTTTATGTTCCTAAATATGCAGCCAAAACGAGAAAAGTATAGCACACATAACTATGTAAGGGTGGCAGTGTATAAATATAAGAACACTCTCATTATCCTTCAGTGCTTTCATGTTTATCCTCTCTACATCATTCCCCCTTCCTCACTGATCTGTCATGGAGCTTATCCTAATTTGAGTTTTGTTTTGTGTTCCTTTCTGTATATACCTTGATTTATCACTTATTAGTTACATTATGTTACTTTTATTGACCTGTTAGACTCCTTTTTTATACCTTCTGGTTTATCCTGAGTTACCATTCTTTTACCTCCTGTATTAATCTTCCATTTTCTTCCCTTTCCAAAGATTTCTTCTTTTATCCTACACTGCCCACATCAAAACTGAAGATCTGTCAAGATGGCCCCCTCAGTGAATGTTGATACTCGCCCTCCTGATGAAGGTGGGAAGTAGAAATGAACCCGTCAGGGTCTGAGAAGAAATTAATGTAGAAGAATTGGGACTGATGAGACAAAAACATATATATTTCAAAACAACAGCATACAGAGACGTGGAGACTGTCCTTCTGTCCTTTTGTGTTTTCATGTTTGTTCTTTTCTCCTCTTTCTGTTGCTTTCTCTTCTAACCTGACCTGTCATTGTGTTCATCCTATAGTATGTCTACCCCTTCGTTCTGTTTCCTGATACGGAGTCGGGGATGAGGAGAGAGGAAATTATATGCCGTGTATATATGGCCCGGATGTCTTTCCAGATGCCAACCACAGTTGAGGAGCTAATGAAGATGAAAGGAATGATGGTGAATGAAATTATGCAAACAGGTGGAAATAATAACAATGTTATTGGCTTTACGTCCCACTAACTACTTTTATGGATTCTGGATACGCTGAGGTGCTGTAATTTAGTCGCACAGGAGTTATTTTATGTGCCACTAAATCTATCGACAAGAGGCTGACATATTTTAGGACCTTCAAATACCACCAGACTGAGCCAGGATCAAACCTGCCAAGTTGAGGTCAGAAGGCTAGCATCTCAACCGTTTCAGCAACTCAACCCGATGAGGAAAGAATCAACTGCAGTCAAAGAATAAGAAATGTCATGGCATTTGCCTGGAAGTGAAGACGATTCTCAGGACTAGTCTCCCTAATGCAGAGCATTGCTCCATAGCTGTAGCGCGTTAACATTCATGGCCACTCTGCTCGGTTGTTCACCTCTGTGTACGTTCCTATTCATGTTCCCACTTTTTAAATATGTTTTGATCTGATCATCAACTCAGTTAAATCTGCACCAATACAAATATGAGGCAGGCAACATACCTTCTCTGAAGACTAGGTGACCGTTCTCATCGGCACAATACGACCCAACATACTCCTGCAAGTCAGTGTGCTCATGGTTATTGATACGGACACAATGGTTGCCTGAGGCTTGTGCAAGATAGGTTATCAAACTTGTTTTGCCCACAGATGTCTCTCCTTGCAGCAGAACAGGGTGATGACCAATTGACACCACACGGACAAGATCGTGTAGATTGCGGCGGACTGATGGGGTCAAGATGTACTGCAAAATAAAACATGTCATAAATTACGTACAGTAATTACAAGTTATAAGATTATATTTTACCATAGTAATTGAAAGCTAAAAAATGCTAATTCACATTGTAAAGTAGGTTGTAAGATCCACTGTCTGAATACTCTCGGTTTGAAGAATATTTCACTAATTTGAATTGCAAACTGGATTGTTAGATTCACTGTTTGAATACACTCAGGATTGAACAATAAACAACAGTCATTATGAACAGATGAACAAAATTCTCTGCATCCGCATGATTATTATTGCCAACATCACTTATAATAAAATGTTAGCCATTAAACTCATTCATTATCCATTGTAGTATTCTGTTACAGAGAAATAGGATGCTGCCAGCAGCGAGAATCACATAAACAATATTTCACTAATTCACACTGCAAACAGAGATATTAGGTATACTGTTTGAAAGCATTCAGGTTTGAACATTAAACCACAGCCATTATGAATGATTTCCCAGAGCTCACAGGTAACACATGTCAAGCTGACACGCCTGTAATTATCTGTTTTATGTTATGTTTATCACCCTTGCCGTTATACAATGGGGCTACTGTATCAACAATCCATTATTATGATATAGCTCCTTCATGCAAACAGTTTTATCATTAGTTGCTTTACATCACACCGACACAGGTCTTATGGCGACAATGGCATAGGTAAGGGCTAGGAGTGGGAAGGAAGAAGCCGTAGCCTTAGTTAAGGTACAGCCCCGGCATTTGCCTGGTGTGAAAATGGAAAACCACGGAAAACCATATTCAGCGCTGCCAACAGTGGGGTTCAAACTTACTATCTCCCAAATGCAAGCTAACATGCAAACAGTAATTAAATATGTACTTCAGATATGGTACTATATCCCAACCCATAACTTTCTGCACATACAGACTTTATGAGTTATTATATGTTTATCCATGGATCATATGCATGGGTAGAGAAGTTATAAATTAAATAGAGAACATTTTAATCCACCAGAAGTATAATGAACTTCAATCTTACCTTTTCAGGAATTTTTGGCTCCACATTTCCTTGAAGTACCCAATATCCTTCAAAGGGTACATACTTGTCAGAGGCAGAGCCTTTGGGTTGAGGAATGGGTTGTTTCAATACACTTGAAATTGATGTAACTCCCAAGACAGCTCTGTAAAGAGGAACAAAGTACATCATAAGTACAGTAAAAGGAGAGAAGTAGTTAGAAAAAGAAAGGCTAATATGTCAGGCATATAAGGTCTGAGGAAAAGTACATTGCTAAAGTCTAAGCAGAAAGCTATCTTACTTACTTGGCTACCATCATCATCACTGCTGGATGAGATGTATGATTTAACTGAGTTAAGAAGCTTAAACACATAGCTTCAAACAGCGAGCGCTGGCTTGAGCCACAAGGATTACATGCTGCTACACTCAATGCTCGGCAAAGGGTTCGTAAACTGTTGGCAGACAAATAAAGGCGTCAAGAATAAAATTAACCACTCAAAAAGGCTTATCAGTTACTCTATTGTGTAATATGAAAAAATAAAAATAAAAACAAAGTTGAATATCATTATAAAACTCAAGAGTATGAAGCCAATGAAAACACTACAAATATATAAATAACTAAACAGCAAAACATAATGAAACATGTCACATTAAACATCACAATGAAGTATGTTTATAAAAAAAATCAAAATATTTCTGGAGTTTATGATGTTTATTTTTGTAACCACAAAATTGTACAATTTAATATTTTTAATAGGAACAGGAGACCAAATTAATTCTCCTTGGAATGAGAATGAAACACATCATACTAGTAACAGAAACAAGTCTTATAAGTCTGACTTTTGTTTCAAGAAGCATTTACAACTCTGGTAATTTGTTTTTACTCTCCAATCTAAAAATAAGGTGCTCATTTTGTTAGTTAATAACGATGTGTCTTATGGTTACCATCACCATCATCATCATAATCATTTTTTCTCTGTTCAGTAAACCATGTACAGTACAGATCTAAGTAAGCCTTGACAAATTTGTCTGATCTAACCACAGTTGCTCCTCAAATTTTTGTTGCCATCCTGCAGCTCTCTTAGGTGCATCAGTATGTTTCGTAACAGTACATCAATCATGACTGATCCTGCATTATACGTACACAGAAAAACTCGGTTAAGAAGTTCCGCATAATAAAAACAATCTGTCTTAAAACAATGGTGCATAAATTACGTGAGGAAAAAATACAAAGTATGCTATACATTAAAGCAATGCATCTTTTTGCAACATATTTACATCTACTCATATATACTTTTTAAAATGGTCAAAGATTCAAAAAGCATCATGGACACTTCTGCAATAACTGGTAACCTGAAACAAATAAGAATACTGTACATTATCCTTAGTTTTTACCAATATACAATAATGTGAACTTAAAACTGGCCATAACTGTTGTATTTAACGGGAATCTCCTATAAATCACTTCACGTCACAAAATACAGAAATACAAAAAAACCTCTCCTGAATTCTCCCATTGACTAGACCCCCTATCCCTCAGTTTCCTTATCCTGGAAACAATAACCAATCTGTCTTCCACAACTTCTCCCCTTCCTTCTCCTCCTTCTTATCTACCAACTGTACCCTGTGCACTGTTTGAGAGAGACCTACCATCATACCTGTCCTCCATTAGAATCCTAATTATCTCTCTCAAACTCTACCTCTTCCCTCATACTCTTCAGTGCCCACTCACATCCACATTCTCTAAACGTGCATTCCTCAGTCATCCTCTAACACATTGGAGACCAAGCCTGAGTGTATATCGGGGTGGGGGGTGGGGTAAGAACATAGACAGACCACATCCGAGACTGACTCGAGCCCATGTATTTATTTACATCATCAACAGCACACGCGTTTAACTCACACATAAACTAGATAAACCACTTTGCAGAACTTTTAGAACAGTTGTACCATGCGCTCCTGTCCTCTTTTAATCAAAATAATAGCACATTATTTATGTGCTTGTTTGCTTCTACACTTCGTGCTTCCAGCTGCTCAAAACCTGCACATTCACTGTTTTGTTCACACCATGCAAAGTGTTCAGTCTGGGATTTACAATTTGTTTCTGCTATCATGAATGGATCTTTGAATGAAAGTGGAATTGTAGAAATGTTAGAAGAGAAATTTGATGATAGTGGATCAGAAGAAGAGGTAGATAATTCATATGCAAGTCTGTCATCAGATTTTATTTTTGTTTGTTGTCTTGCAAAAGGCATATACAGTGAAACTATGTTAGTGCATTCCTCATTAACATGTTTTCTCGCTTAACACGTTGTAAATTCAAAATCTGATTCCCATTGTATTAAGGCCCGGTTTCAACAACACATGTTAGTACTTAACAAGGTGTTAAATCATTTTAACATACGATTTAAGAAAATTTGCGTTTCATCAACAACTGTTAACATTAACAAATGTTAAACTGCGTATTAAAGTTAACATCAGCCATTTCCAATGTTAAATGGCTAACATTAGCATTTAGCAACCTGTTCCAAAATGGCTGCTGTGCATCTCGCTTTCAATGCGGAATTGCTCTATTTAGATCTTTTACAAAACAATCCTGATCGAAGAAGAGTTCAGTGACGTAATGACTGAAAATTTGACGGATGCGGAATTTCTTCATAGATACAGGTTCAACAACATGTAGATACAGGTTATCGAAAATAGTCGTTGCTAAGGTTGTTGACGAAATTCAAGTGAGGTTGGAATATCCTGAGAAGAGAAACTTACTTCTTCCTCCAATGTTGCAGGTACTGATAATATTACGATTTATTGCTACTGGTTATTTTCACATAATGGTCGGAGACAATGCTGGAATTTCTAAAGCCACTGTTAGTAGAGTTGTTTGTCGAGTGTCTGCAGCAATAGCATCCATTAGAAGAAGGTATATAACATTCCCTTCTATGAAATAAGCCGTTTTCCTGGTGTTTGTTCTAGGTGCAATAAGTTGCACACATGTAAGAATCCAATTACCTGGAGGCAATTGGGCCGAAATATATTGTAATCGGAAGGGATATTTCTCTGTTAATGTTAATGTTCAGGTGATAGTGAGCCTAACCACCAAATCAGGGATATACTTGCTAGGTGGTCTGGTTCTGCACACGACAATACAATATTTAATAACTCCCATATCGGAGCACAGTTTGAAGTGGAACAATTAAAAAAGTATCTGTTAACCCCATTGAAACCCTCGTGGACTTTCTCCCACGCCTCGTCCTTTTCTTTTATTGGCAAGCCATCTGTGCGCTTGCACTCAATAACTTGTATTTACTAATTCAATTAACAACTCTTTTTCGAAGGACGAAAAATTAGAACTACGATTCCGTTTCACTTTACGCGCCATATTTTACAACTGTACTCAAACAAAAGCGCATCGGAGCGCGCTGTAAAACAGCATGTTCATACCACTGCCTCCTTGATTCGCACCAGTTCGCAATATTGGGAGAGTTAACAGTCGATTAGTTAACATTTCACAAGAAAAGTTTGATGAAACGCAAGTAACCTAACAAGATGTTAAATTTTTAACTCCGTATTAACTAACTACTTCTTAGCATATATTTAACATGTGTTGATGAAACCGGGCCCAAATCTACAAAAATACCTCACTTATCTTAGTCACACATTTTTGTTATCGCTTAGTATGATCACATTTTTTCTAGCCCTGAAAATGTTCTTTGTCATCCCTTGTGAAAGGAATGTGACTTCCAACACAGATAAAAGCCCTCGTCACAGCAGGCAGGTCAGGGAAAGTTCGCAATAATAGGAAAAGACCTTCACAGGGTAAGTTATACCTTTGGGGAGCAAGCCATTAGCCTTAGGAATGTTCAAATTTGCTTGCTGGTTATCAATTGGATTGCTCAATAACCTAATGAACCTGTTTGTGCCTGTATTTTGCATTCCAATCAGAAGTTAGGAATTTATTGTGTTGAAGGGTAGCAAATATTTGTCGCATGATAGCCTATCTACAGATCAGGAACATATTTGTGTGAATCCGACTAGCGTGGTACATATTGGTCTCGTGATAGCCTAATTATGGATACAGAAAAGGTTGTGAAATTGCTTAATAATGAAGACAAAATTTTAAATCCTTCAGGAAGTGGACTGACATCCACATGGTGGTAGTGTTATAATTTGCACCTCCTAGTTTTCATTCCAAAGTTTTAATAATAATAATGTTATTTGCTTTACGTGTCCCACTAACTACTTTTTTAAGGTCTTCGGAGATGCCGAGGTGGCGGAATTTAGTCCCGCAGGAGTTCTTTTACGTGCCAGTAAATCTACTGATACGGGGCTGTCGTATTTGAGCACCTTCAAATACCACGGGACTGAGCCAGGTTCGAACCTGCCAAGTTCATTCCAAAGTTTTGCCGCATTCAAAATGGCACCTATAGTCATTCTATCGCATATGGTGGATGAAGAGTGTGACCAGCAGACAATGTTTAATAACCTTTGGTCGGTCCAAATTAAAGGCTTCAAGTAACATTTGTTTTAGAAAGAATGTAATCTGCAATAATGCGATGATACTTTTATTCAGCAAGTGAGCCTCCGTAGCTCAGACGGTAGCACGTCGGCCCCTCACCGCTGGATACCGTGGTTCAAATCCTGGTCACTCCATGTGAGATTTGTGCTGGACAAAGCAGAGGCGGGGCAGGTTTTTCATTCCGGTTTTCCCTGTCATCTTTCATTCCAGCAACACTTTCCATTCTCATTTCATATTCTATCAGTATTAATCAATCACTTTGGAAGTGGCGACCCCATCGTACTAATAGCATATATATGATTCATTCATTATATCCCTGACCTGGTCAATGACTGGAAAATAGGTTGTAGGTTTTCATTTTCACTTTTATTCAGCAAATGTTTTCCTATTTATTGTCTGGTGTTTTACACACCTTTCAAGACACTTATTTTATAAGCCCCAGCAGAAAAATGTTTTTGTATTTGTTCTCTCATGCTTTTCACACCTTTTAACACTCATCTCTCATCTTGAGAAACATTCTCACTGATCTACACATACACAACGTGAAATTCACTCATGTAAAAAAAGACACAACAAGTATTTGCAAATCCCTATTGGATAGTTTTTATTCGAGTATTCATAAGTACACATACAACATACATTTAAAGGGGCCTAACGGCTGGCCATCGGCCCCTAATGGTACGAGGTGCAATGAAATAAAACTTCAAAATATATCCACTGACAAAAATCTAAAACAAATGATTATGAAAAATGACCATGAATCCAAAACAATCAGTGAATCCAATTCACAATGGCTCCCTCATAGTCTTAGTTGATGCTTGTTCAAAGAGGTCCAAAATTCAGGTCATCGGCTCCTCATAATTGTACTAATCACGGGTAAAGCAGAACCATGGTGTTCCTCCTACAGTAGTACTAATCACAGGTAATGTGGATCATGGTGTTCCTCGCATGGTGGTACTAATCATAGGTAATGTAGACCATGGTAAGTCACACATAATGGCACCCCTCACAAGCAACGCAGACCCATGGTGTTCCTCACTTAGTGGGACTAATCACAGCGCCAGTATTCTGGAGGTGTTCTTCACTTAGTGGAACTAATCACAAGCCTAAATTTGTCTTCCTGGTGTTGGAATTTCATATTCCGAGAGTGTAGTTCAAACTAAATACGTACACAAGCTTTTTTTATTATTATTATTATTATTATTATTTATTTTTTAAAATTTTTTTTGTGTGTGTACAAACTCTTTCAGCCTTGTATAATCAGAGTTAATACTTTAGCCTTTCTGGATTTCCAGAAGACCTTCATCCTCTCTTCGGACCACTCTGCAAGAGTTCGTCTTCTCACTCTTTCTGGAAAATGCTTTAACCCTTATTCCAAAATCCTCAACTTACTTGGGGTTAGGCATCTGAGGCAGATAATTGTAAAAACAAGGTACAGCTTTTCAAATTTGGAATACAGCTCAGCACTGGAGCTCAGGTGATATTCGTCCTCAGAATTTCGAGGTGGGCCGAGGACCTTTCTTAGGAGTAACCTCTCTTTCATTTCGATCCCCTCTATCTCATCATGCTGAGAGAAGGTCATGCAGTCAGCAGAATATAAGGCTTCAGGACATAATACCGTGATGTAGTGGCGGTATTTGGCCTGACATGAGATCGACCTGGACTGATAAGTGGGTTTGCAGAGATGAAAAGATGTTTCCATGCATTTAGCCCAATATTTCAGAGCTCCTTTCACTGATGCATCAAATAATCTCTCCAAAATACTTAAAATGTTATTTATTTTATCCTACTATGCTCTAACAGAAATAAACTCTCCATAAGTTAAATGCAGAAATATTGAAAGGATTACATAATGATAAAACAAGCAGCATACAATCTAATAAAATAACTACATTACAATTCCCAACTGTATATCCTAATTACATTACAACAGGTTAACTGGAAAAACAGAAGTGAAGTTAAAAACTAAATACTCAATACCTACACACACATTATTATTATTATTATTATTCCAGTATGCACTATCAGAAATTAAAACTGCCCTTAATTGTTGAAATATCAAAAGTACAAGGGGAGATGTGTAACATAGTAACTCGGTAACTTCTCTCAAAATTATGCCAGAGACAAATATGGAATATAAGAATCAGGTGATTAATCCTTTTTTACTTGACTGTATGCCAACAGCGGAATATCTGAATACAAAAAGCAGCGATAATAAACAACAATGCAAAGACCATTAACTATCGTGCCGGCGAAGTACTATATTCTCTTGAAGTCTTTATCTTATTTTCATTAATAAAATTTGCAATGGTATCATATTTTTTATTTAAAGAAATTGTTTCCTTAGTGATAGGATCTTAAAAGTGTTATACGAAATTCTGTGTTTAGTACCTAAAGGAATGTAGAGGTAGAAACTGTGGAAGGTACAACTCCGCAAAATAACCCATCTTTATACGTAACCTACCAACAAAAATAATTTACACAAAGAGGGGGTGAGGGGAATATTATTTATTTCATACCATGACATAATTGCCTTTTTTTCCGTATTCAAAATAGTGTTTTATTAGAAATCATCTCTTATTGACTGAACTCTGATTCACAGTCATATAAACACAGATAGTCAGAGAGATTATTAATCAGAGAACACCTAACCTTGTTGAATTGCTTATCCGTCCGATTACAGCACAGTGGTTCCATACCCATCTACAGCAAAAATGGCGTCTCTGCATTCCAGGCTCAAGTAATCTACTCCCATCATCATTTTTGACTAACATATAGGTTAATCCATTGCTGACAGAAAAAATACTGCATATATTACAGTATATCATACATTTTGTATTACTTTCACCAATCCAGGACAGGATGACCTTGTTTACAACTCTGGTAGCTTAATGGACTGTTCACTGCTTCAAATACCGTAACATACTCACAACAAAACAAAAAACATCACTGCATAAGTCAAACATGGACGACATGTCAAAATTATTTATAATTTATCATCATCATCATCATCATAATCTTCCTTCCAAGTATTGGGTCATGTGTCCCATTACAGTCTTGCACTTAATTTAATATTCAACATAAAATAAGTAAATTCAACATGTATGAAATAAAACACTTGTTTTGAAATTGAAACATGTCACTCCTAAGGTAAAAGATTATTTTCTGTGGCAGTTGCATAAATGACTATTCCTATTTCCTTCCACCTAAATTTGAAACAAAGAAAGCCTAACCTATATAATCTACTGAACACCAACAGAACTTCTCAACAGGGAATAAAAACATATCTCAACATAACATTTGTTTAAATACTACCACCACTTAACTACCGAAAGAGCACATTCAACATTGTGACCATTTACTAGCGTGACCAAAAATGGAAGCCTGTTTGCCCTATGACAGCTATGCATAAGAAAACTAAACTGATTCTAATATACACTGCCAAACAGAGACCAAACAATATATATATTTTCATTTACCAAATTTAGACACTTACCTATAATGAGGTTTGTGACCAGTGCCATCTGCTAAACTGATACAGGCTTCTTTGCGGATGTTGAGGTAGAACCGAACAATCTTTTCGAGTTTAGCATCAGGAAGACATAGATCCCTTAGATAACTTCCCACAAGCAGAGTAAGTTCAGAATGCTCAGTTAGCTCGTCAACAAAAAACTCAGTAAACCTATAAAAGAGAAAAGGCAAAGAAATTATGTCAAAAACACAAGTAAAATGCATGATCTTGTATACATGGTATCATCATACAATAAGAACAAGACTTCCAGCAAGGCAATTTCATCCAAAAAGCCACAATGGCAAATTAAAACAATTCTAGGTTTATATTTTAATGGGTGATCAGATGAAAAGTAAACCGAGTGACACTGTGAAGTGTTTCTTTAACTCTGTAGTTCCACTGCCTTGGGCATGACCAAAGTCCTGTCGGTAAGTAATTGACAAGCAAAACAATTTCATGATTATGAAAAATGTTTTACTCCAAATTGGATATTCCTTTAAGTATCTTATATAATGTGTAATTGCTGAAAGGTATGTCTGTCTAACAAGTGATAGAAGAAACTATTCTAAGCAATGCATTTGGAAAAACTGTCAACTATCTTTAAAATATACTAAAAAGTCCATGTTTTTAGGTTTTCAGTAACTCTTCAGGGAGTAGTAGCAAACTAAGTCTGCAGTAGCTAGAGGGTGTAAGGGCGAGGCAAGGTCGGTGAGGGGTGAGGAGTAAGCTGCTGCTCGAGTGACAGCCCTAAATGCAGGTCAGTGGTGAGCAGTGCTCCTTTTGTAAAATGCCTATGTAAACAAACTGCTGTTGTTGTGATATTGTGATACTGTGTAACCTACCTAGTAAGTGTGGAAGTCATTGAGCGATTGATTGAATAATTGACTGACTGATTTATTTGTTTAAAAAGACAACATATTTTCAATAATCAGCCCTGATGTGAAAGTCTCTGAAGAATAGCAACAAAAGCCCGATAACCTTCTTTTTTTCCTTTTTTTTTTTTTTTTTTTTTTTTTTTTGCTATTTGCTTTAAGTCGCAGCAATACAGATAGGTCTTATGGCGACGATGCCGTAGGAATGGCCTAGGAATGGAAAGGAAGCGGCCGTGGCCTTAATTAAGGTACAGCCCCAGCATTTGCCCTGTGTGAAAATGGGAAACCACTGAAAACCATCTTCAGGGCTGCCGACAATGGGATTCGGACCCACTATCTATCGGATGCAAGCTCACAGCTGCGCCCCTAAGCGCACGGCCAACTCGCCCGGTGCCCGATAACTAAGGTCTTGCCCTTCCTCTATTACATACTGCCTCACTATAAATTAAAATGAAATCACACATTTCTTGATTCGATAAAGCCATTTCGCACGTAGTCAGAGATCAGCAGCACTGAACTCGAGAAACACTGACCTACTGACTTGGAGGAGAGGGATACCTGGGGAAATGACAGCTGTGCTGATGTCCTGTTTAGCAGAGGCGAGTTAGCGGAGCCTACCAAGTTCTCAAAAAGATTGAACTTGATTTATTTTCTCCTACATTTTTGTTCTTGTTTGAATAAACTGTTTATTCTGCTTTCCCCATTATTGGAGATTGACTAAACTGACAAATCTTAAAAAATAATTACATTATTTTATGATTTGGTATTTAAAAGAAACAAAAAGGTGGGGGGGGGGCACTTGTAGTTATTATTATTATTATTATTATTATTATTATTATTATTATTATTATTATTATTATTATTATTATTATTATTGAATATCCAAAGCAGTTTGGAACCCTATTTTACATAGTATACTAGGGTTGTAGTTAAAATACATATTCAGTTTTACAATGAAAAAGAATTCACGTATCTAATCGACGGAAAATGAAGTGGATGAAGTTAATAAAATATTTGTAACAGCACGGCTTCTTAAACAAATGATACAGGGGTTTTGATAATGCAATGCTACAATAATTCAAATGAGAGTTCAAGTCATGCCTTCTTCTTTCAAATGCAGCACATTCAAACAGTAGGTGATCCACCGTTTGTAAGGATCCGCAAACACACACGTAGCCATCAGGATGATTAATTCTGAATCAATGAAAATAGTAACCAAATTTGCCATGACCAGTCAAAAATTGAGTGATTTCAAAGCTTGGCACCAACACGTTACTTTGTAGGCGGTTGAAAACCTCAGGGAAGAATATTTCTCTGGCAACCTGGCCTCTAGTGGAAGAAGTCCAAATGTTGTTCCATTGATGGATTACGTGCTTCTTTATGATTTTTTTTTAGCGTAGCTAGGTGACGTTTTGTCATAAGAAATTTCCAAATTAGATGTAGCCGCTGCTTTCGCCAGTAGATCAGCTTTCTCGTTTCGAGATATTCCACAATGACCGTGAATCCAGTCAAAACAGATGTGCGGACTTTGTTGAGCTGTGTGTAGCTACAGCTATTGGATTCAGATTATATTTATTATTTATCGCATTCAGCGCAGCTTGTGACTCACTTAATAATCGAGATTTCTTATTGTTAGATTTGCACCATTCGATCGCAGACTTGATCGCCCACAGTTCAGCCTGGAAAATAGAGCATGTGGAAGAGAGTTTGTGCTGGGATGAGAATACCTCAGAATCGTTTTCAAGAACAACAAAGGCACATCCAACTCTGTCCTGTTCATCTGTACTTGGTATGCGAGATCCATCTGTGTAAATAAAGCAGTCATGGGTAATTGAACAATTTTCATAAATAAAGTTTTTGAAGAGACTTGGGTGATCAGACTGTAGAAAATGACAAGGTTGCTCTAGAGTGGTATTCAGAATGGGCATTGGTGACACTGTTTTTCTTCAAAAACGTGAGTTCAGCTTTTACTATCGCCGTCAGAAATAGTGGCTCAATGCCTGCAATAAGAAGAGCTGCATCAGTAGAGGTGGTGCGGTAAGCACGGGAAATACGAAGGGCAAATCCTCTCTGAATTTGCATCAATTTATGCTGAGCCCATTTCTTCTCAAGTGTCATTTGAAAAGAGGAAACACAATACAATATCAGAGGTACAAACGCTGTATCATAAATAATTCTTAGTACTGTACCTCTGAATTTAGTCCCCAAGAAGGTCTGCAGGCAATAGCTAAACCTTGCAAAAACTTACTGCCTTTCTGTTGTAGTTTGTTGAAATGGGCCCTGAAGGTTAACTTCTTGTCAAGTACAACTCCCAGATAAAGAATATGATTTTCAATAGTGATATTTTGTCCATTCATTATAATATTAGGCTTTCTTAGTTTCCTTCTCCTTGTAACAAGCATGGCCTTCGTTTTCTGGGGATTAAATTGTAATTTATTATCACAACCCCAAGTAAATAAAATGTCAAGAGACAAATTTGCTCCTACTCTCAGATCTCACACATTATCTGCTTTAATTAAAAGAAGGGCGTCATCAGCGTAGGCCACAACTTTACAACCAACAGGAAGACGTAAAGTTAGAAGGTCATCGTATAAAATGTTCCAAAAACCAGGACTACAGCTAGATCCTTGTGGGCAACCCCTTTTCAGGATCTTTGAAGAAACTGCTGATCCGACTTGAAGTTTAACTTTCCGATTTTGGAAATAAGATTGTATTAATTTATATAAATTTTTGTAGTTAAAAATTATATCCTTTAACATAACTGTCTTGGATTAATCTATGTTATACTGAAATACTAAAACTGCAATTGGTAGGAGAATTTTTTTTTTAAAGATGCCTGCTATAATACCATCTTCCACCACTAGTTCAAATGCTGTAACTTATTTCAATGCAAATTATGTGTAGGAAATGAAATGGATGTGATGTGAAATAGGTGAAGACAGAGAAGTCCATAATGTACGAGTTTGTGTCAGTAGATGCCATTCTCGAGGGCTTGGATTAGATTCCAGGCACACCACATACCACATAATACTGAATACCACCCACCACTGAATAAGACCAGTACTCAGAAATTTTAATGACAAAATTCAGAATTAAAAAAAGTTAAATGCTTTTTACCGACATATTTTACTAAATTTTAGAAAACATGTCACAAAATGGCTAATTTCAAACTCTTTACAGGTAATAAAAATACCACATACAGGGTGGTCAGAAACAACGTGAACCAGATATATGAGGGTTAGTAAGTTGGTCATACTAATGAATAATTTGAAAAAAATCAGCATCAAACACACAAAAACAACGTGGGTGTCAGCTGTTGTCACCGCTGCGTACTTGCTATGGCACTATTCTGTCAACTCAAGAGGTTCATGTTCAAACCTCTCCCCTGGCAAAACTTGTTTTCCTTCTATTGGTGCTCTCAAGCCGCTGTTAAGCCATGTGCATATTTAGCAACACCGCCTCACAAATCCCATTTGAATTCAGCCGCGAAGCAATCTGATTAGCTAAATTCAGCAGCTGATAAAACGATGACAACATGGGATATCATATTATTTCTTCTGAAATATTTATCAATATAACCAACCCTCTAAAACGCGTACACCTCAGATCATGTTGTTTCCAACCACCCTGCATCGTAGTAGTCTGCTATAGCGAGAACCCGACTGTAACAGGCTTTCTTTAAAGCCCCTAAAAATTCCTTTATCCCTATAATTCCTTTAGTAACATCCTACGGTTACAATGAGAAACCTTTCATTTATCCATTCCAAAGAGTATATATCATCCCTTATTATGACTTTACGAGTGATCACAGAACACCAAGTGATTAGGAGCGCGTAATTTTTTCGTTATCGATATTTGTACACTCCAGCATTTAAACTGATTATGATTGATCATTTTCCATCTCCATTTCCCACTCAATAAACTAGTGAATGTTCTTGCAGACATTTGAAGGCATGTTCAAAGTCGATTTGTAATACCCCTCAATTCACGACTTTAACTTTATAAAAAATAAGTGCGTAAATAACATGGCCGATAACAGTTATTAACTCAAAAAAAGTACCATTGATTTTGATACCAGGTACTGAAGTTAAATAAAAATATGATACTTTTCAAGATACAAAGAGTTTATTTCAGATGTTAGATTATATATTCTGATGTCCGCTTGAATTTCAGAAAGGCTATTCCCAAGTAGATAAAATTTTATATATCAGACTAGCCATCATTCAGCATCAACTTAAGGGCAAATAAATGACTTGCAATTTTACTTTTAAAATGCCATTACCTACGAATGCCATCATGCAGTCTGTGGTATAAATAAAGAGATTAAAGTAATGGAATTTCATACCGATTCCTCAAACCAGCTGGTAAATCTTTCTTCCCAACATCAGTGGCTGGATTCATACAAGCAAATAGTTGAAATTCAGGATGCCTCTTGATGGGTTCACTGTCTCCTCGCTCAAGCAAGTAGAGAGAGCCACCTGAATCCTCCAATAGTCCAGACAAACATTGTAAGGTTTCTGCTGATGCAAGGTTAATTTCATCAAGCAGCACCCAGTAACCTGAAAAATAAAAAATAAGGTGCAGTGTATGGTGTGCGAGCTACAACCTAACAAGAATAAAATCATTTCAATTACAGGTATAATAATACATCTTTAAACAAAATGTTTTTGGTAATAACTTGGAAAGGATCAGTCAATCGGCAGGGAACTATGGTATGGTTGCTAAATTTAAATGATCAAAATCAGAGACATATAAATAACACATAAATAAAGTAAATCAATGAGGAAAACATGTGTAAAAGAAACTGACAGGTATCCCCTATTCTATACATAATTTAAATTACTTTCTTCCAAAGTCTTAAAATAATAATAATAATAATAATTATCATCATCTTGTTTCTGTAAAGTCATCAGAGTATGGAAAACAGAATGCCAACAATCGGGCATGGCTGGAATAAGGCTAAGTTACAGGAAAGACAACCTGAACATTATTGCTTAGCTTTCACAGATGATATAACGATTTTACGTGATACACAAGAGCAAAGCAAGTGACACTGCATAAGCCTGATGAAAGCATGGAAAGCAGGCCAGTAAATATTGTATGGAAAGACTCAAGCAATGAATGCAATGGCTGACTCGAAAACAGAATATGGGCAAATTCAAATATCTTGGTGAATGGTCACAGCTCAATGGTCATGACAAAGAGGCAAATAAAAATAGGATATAACAGGAAGTCATTGTCCATTGTCCATCAGAATGAAACTAAGATACTACAGCACAGTGATAAGGCCAGAGGCATTATATACACCCAACTGTCCAACTTACACTAGGAAAACAAAAGCTGAGAATATAAGAAAGATACGAGAAGAAAATAGATACCATCTGGAACGATAGGATTAATGAAGAACTATGCACATAGATTAATGAAATAACTGACAAAATGAGAATTTTTTTTTTTGCCATTTGATTTACATCGCACCGACACAGATAGGTCTTATGCTGACGATGGGATAGGGAAGGCCTAGAAATGGGAAGGAAGCGGCTGTGACCGTAATCAAGGTACAGCCCCAGCGTTTGCCTGGTGTGAAAATGGGAAACCACAGAGAACCGTCTTCAGGGCTGTCCGAGGACAAGTTTGGCTCGCCAAATGCAGGTCTTTTGATTTGACACCCGTACGAGGATGAAATGTTGATGAAGACGACACATACACCCAGCCCCCGTGTCAGCGAAATTAACCAATTAAGGTTAAAATTCCCGACCCTGCCGGAAATCGAACCTGGGACTTCTGTGACCAAAGGCCAGCACACTAACCATTTAGCCGTGGAGCCAGACATGATAAGCTGTTTATTAAAGACACAAATTACTACTTAAAATAACATATGCAATGTACATAAAAATAACTTCTGTCCTGAAGTTGTAAAAAATAAAATTTCACACATGCATTATATCTAGTAATATTTACGTACAAAGCAAGGTTTTTGAACACAATAACATTTTCAAAAACAAGAAGTGCTCATAATACAAATACTAACACTAGAACAGGAGTAAGTTTCCCGCTCCACTTCAAAATAACACCAACGTCATTAGTCGCACGATGAGAGAAACTCTCACACAGCACACACGGACACATAGGAACCTTTGTTCTGACTAGGGGAGGAGGTGCTTACCCTTCAAATGTGAATCGCTCTACTCACGACAGTTATAAACTCAGCTAGAAGAGGGAACAGTCACCACCACTTCATCACTGTGAAGTAATATCAAAATAAAAAATAATGTGAGAAAATATCATATAGCGACCACTCACAGGTTAAATGACTCCAAACAGCCTAATTCATAAACATGTAACTAAATTTTAACTAATGTAAAAACAAACATGTACTGTATTTACACAGAAATCGTAACCCTGTTCATAAGCAATTGCAAAAAGCTTGAACCCTCTTAATGCCAGCTCCCTCACTGCTGTGTGTGCGCTAAGATTACCACAGAGAAAATGCTTATTAGGCAACACCGAAGAAAACAGCATATACTGTCCTCAATTTTAAGATATTTCATTGTAGCTAAGTGATCTCTCTCTTCACTCATTATATTAACATCACAAAAATAATTCAAAGTGCCCAGTAAAAAAAATACATTTGCTCATGCAAATAAAAAAATAAAAACTCAAATTTGGATCTCTATACTGTACATCCTAGTATTTTGATTGTTTTTGCCTAAATTTAGTATTCCTGTGCACACTGACTCATGGTTACAAGTTTATAAAATATCACTGCCTTAAAATAGATAGTTCTTCTAAAAAACTATTCTTCCGGATCACTACTCATACCTTCTTTCTTTCTTTCTTTCTTTCTTTCTTTCTTTCTTTCTTTAATTTTGGCCAATTGTGGACCATGATAATTCGATTTCAGCTGCTTCTGGGCTTTGATCTCTGTCCAGTAATTCTTCATTCTTTCACTCTGCAACTTTCTTCTCTATTCCGTCCATGGTGCTTGGGTCCGCAAACTAACTTTTTCTTGGAAACTCTTTGTGTTCTCTATTTTCGACTTGTAAGTTTCCCTGTTGCTTATTTCTGATCCTTGTATTCCCATTTCTGTCAGGTCCTTCTTCACTTCATGATGCCAGCGTACCACAGTTTTCCTGGGCTCAAAAAACCTTACTATTGTGACATTTTAGGTCTATTGTAATTGGCAGTGAATTTTATGTGACAGGACTGTATGCCATGTGCTCCGCGCAGAGTGTCTGCGGTGGAACCCAAAGGGATGACTTTCTTTTTTTTCTTTTGTAGAACCTGTTGAGGGGTGAAGAGCAGCCTTATCACCGCAAGAAAAGACGGGAAATTGTTTTAATACTGCTGAACTCTCCATCCACGAGAAATATCACATTCAAAACCTTTTGTAATATCAAAACTTCAGATTCGACGTCTTAATAAACATTCTCCAACAAGTGTGCATAAAGGCTTTGATACGCATTTCTAGGAAGGCATAAATAATAATATTAGGAAATAAAATGAATTGTGGAATTAATTAACTAATTAATTAATAAGAAATTAGGGGACATGTTAATTACAATATAGAGGAATTCAGGACGTCAATCGAATCAAGAGGTATGACGACAGAGCTCAGAATATAGGTGGTGAACTCGAACAAGGACTCTCTCACTTACTCACTATGCTGGCTAAGCGTGCTGTTCAAAAGCTCACTACGCAGGGAGGTCTTTTATAGACCTGGACATCTGTTACTTGCACCACGAGGAGAACAGTGTCATTTCTTGGTAGTTTAACAGACCATCTACAGTCACAGCAGACGTCAATAGTGTCTATGAAGAAAGTATGTATCATTGCATGTCAACTGTGAAACCACGAGTTAGGAATTTATACTAATATTTTTGTGAAAGTTTCAGTGCAAATGAAGCAGTACCAGTTCGATACCGGCCAAGGCAATGAAAACCAACCGTAGGAAATTTTTGTGCCCCGAGGACATCGCCCACATCAGGATGCAGCACTAAAAGGCAGGACCGATGCTGACAGTGTCCTAATGCCATGAATCCAGCCTAGAAGGAGACCAGGGTCATCAAAACATCCAAGTTAAGTCGACAATTCATTTATAATGGGTATTATCTGTTCTATGTAGCGGTAATAATTAGTTAACTTTCTTCTTGAAGGGATTATTGATTGAACAGTAGTTTGAGTATATTTCTAGTATTTTGACCATGTCATTTTCTTGTGTTATACGACGTTGAGTCGGTATTTTATAATACTATATGATTTTTAAGGTGCATGATGATGGTATGTCAACATCATCGACCACGCAGGTTTCAATAAGTCATGTCATCGGACAAGTATCTGGTTTAAATATCAGCCATCGGCTAACCTTTAAGGAATATTACTTTTCCATTCAATTACTACACTATTGAGGATTGTGTACGTGTAATATTTTTATTCTTCGGAGTTCATTTCTCCTATATTTTTACCAAAAGTGTATGCTACATTTTCACGAGGGAGCAGGCTCATCTGGCATATCAATGCTACGCTGATATGGATAGATTTCTTTTGGATCCGATTTCATACTTTTAAGGGAGGACATTGTCTGATTATTATATTTGTGTGTGGTTCCAGTCATTTATGAACATTTTCCCGCGATATTTTGGACGGATGCTGCAAATTATTTTTGATATTTTACCTCTCACGTTGTGCCATGTGGATTATGGTGATTTTATGTGCTATTCGGGGGCGAATCTTCGCGTCTCTATGATCAGAAGCACATCTAATCTATTTTCTGCAATGTTGTGTGTAATGATGAATGGATATTTAGAGATAACCTATCATCATTTGATGCACCTGAGAGTAGTTGTTTTCGTGAGAGAACCATAGGCGATAGCGTCTTTACAAAATATTATTGACCCACGAGGTAAACCACATGTCTTCCTATACAATAAAATTGAGCATATGAGATTGTTAGAGCCTTTTATCATACTGGATGAGCGTCATCGCAATAATATCAAAATCGTAGCTGTATAATACTACCCAATTCCTCGATATCTGATAAAGTTTGGTAACGTCCCGAGTTCGATGTAGATATTGACAATATTATCAGTCACCATTACCCAGACTCTTTCTACTGGACTGATTACTATTGTTTCAGGCCATCATTTATGGTAGTCTTCCATCTACATAAAATGGATGAATAACGTGTGGACACGTGTGTATATTTGTAAAATAGTATTCTTAGTTGTGGTTGGTTACATTTCTTTCCTTGGTGGATGATGGTAACGGGAGATTTATTACGTGCATTTTAATTTGTTATTTCCACAGGTTGAGTGATTTTTATTTTATTGTAAATTATAGATGTGTGTGCTACCATCGTTGTTCTAAGTTTTGGCGTTGTGTTAAGGTCATTACACATGGTTAAAGATTTAATTTAAATTTTTTTCTTGTTTACTTTTATCACGTAAAGTCACGTGTATTCTGAGGTTACGCTGAACAGATAATCACTGAAAGGTCAAGTTAAATTGGAGAAACAATTTCCAAGTAAAATTAAGTGGCTATTAAAATTAATTTTTTTGTATTTTTATATTTTTGACCAGTCATCTAACTTAAGCATTTAAAATATTGTTCCAAATTTTTCGGCATTATTTGACATGAGTACGAGCATCATTCTCTAAACAAATAAAATTTAACATTCAAAATAATATTCGATAATGATTTAATGAAATTTTTTTTGTCAGAATTAGTAGGAATTTATTAACATGTACCATCCCATTTGCTTTAATTTTTGGATGTACAGCAAGATTACCGTAAAATTTAAAATTCAATCATAATTCTCAGAATGACGGAATTATTTTGTAATAAATCATCCACTATTAATTCATATTTTGATGGTTCATTATTTACTGATATCTGCCCATTTCCTTGATCCACACCATCTTTTTTTATAGAACATGTCAATACCTTACTGATCACCCCTGAGGGTGTCTTGTGTCTCTAATGTGTTAGTCGTGGCTTAAACGGGCAGACTATCTGGTTGGTCAGTCATCCTGGGTCCATTCTGTAGATGTGTCCAAAGAATATGGCTCTCCTTTTCCAGACGGTGTCTGAGATATTTTCTATTTTGCAGTACAGTTCTTGGTTTTCTTTCTTTCTGTATGATCCATCCTCTGTTCTTTGGGCTCCCAGTATCTTCCTTAGAATTTTTTGCTCCACCAGTTCTAACTTCTTGACCAATCCTACCTTTATCAGGTTCAAACATTCAGCTGCATATAAGGCTTCTGGACGGATCACCGTCTGGTAATGTCTGAGTTTTGCATTGATTGAGATCTTCTTCTTGTTATTGGTGTTCAGACTTAGCTTGTATGCCAAGTTCATTTTGATGATTCTCGATTTCAGTGCCTCTTTCTCTGACAGGTTGTTATCTATCTACTCTCCCAGATATTTAAATTTCTCTATTTTTCGAATCCTCCCTCCCTCCACTGTCATCCCTCTGGGTGCTGTTTCGATGTTGGTCATGTACTGTGTCTTCTCGAAGGAGATCCGTAAGCCTGCCTTACTTGCTTGTTCCTGGAGCTGGGCAATCTGGTTCCGTGCCTCCTCTATTGACTCTGAGAGAATCACAATGTCATCCGCAAAGGCTAGGCAGTCGACTACAATCCCTCTATTCTTATATCCCATTCCTATTCCAACTATTCCTTGCATTTTCTTGCGCCACTCTCTAATGACCTTGTCAAGAACACCTGTTTCAATCCTAAAGGATTCTGATAGTAACTACTCATACCTGTTACATGTACATATATTTACACTTCACTAAGCTCCATCTCTCAACACTTATGCAGTCCAACACACAAACCATGAAGACCTTTCTTGCACTTAGCACACACAATATAGGACCTATTTAATGCTGCACCATCCTTTTGCTGCATACTACACATTAAATTTCTATCAGGCATCTTTTCTAACAAGGCCCCCATCTGCAGACAAATTTGTTGCATCAAGGAGTGGATTTATTTGACTTTTCCTTTCTATTTTTAAATCCTCAATAATACTAGAAGGTTTTTTTTGCTATTTGCTTTACGTCGCACTGACACAGATCGGTCTTATGGCGACAATGGGATAGGAAAGGCTTAGGAATGGGAAGGAAGCTGCTGTGGCCTTAATTAAGGTACATTTGCCTGTTGTGAAAATGGGAGACGACAGAAAACCATCTTCAGGGCTGCAGACAGTGGGGTTCCAGCCCACTATCTCCTGGATGCAAGCTCACCAACCGCGCACCCCAAACCGCACAGCCAACTTGCCCGGTAATAATACTAGAAGTAAATTGTAGTTTGGTCTATTTCTTCTTGGAGGTACAGTATTTTCTTTATAAATTATATAGGAATTTAGCACCAAAATGCAAAATGCAAGACACCACCTTCTTCCAAAACTGGAAAGTGCGCCTCTCATCCGCATAGGTTTACATCACGTCTGAAGCATCTATTCCCCCCCCAAGTATGCATTGTACTTGTGAATTATATCAGGTTTTGTAATTTCCTTCGTTTATTGCTCCTAATTTGTGTTGCTGTTTTATTTTTAGCTACAGCGTTAGTGGACAAGAGCAAAACTGGATATTTTGAGATCTTTTTTACGGTACCCTGCAACTAGAATTTCATTATTCCTATAATATTTCACTTCACCTACATCAAATCTATCTTTTAGACCTTGTGGTATTTCCTTCCTGTTTTGTCTAAGGGTACCAGTGTCTTTAGAAAATAGGTAACGAGCTAAAGGAATGCTTGAAAACAGTTATCTCTTACTACAGGGTAGCCTTTCTGTAAATGATTTCCCATTTTCAACAATTTAGTGACCACCATGAGACCAAGGCTATGCCGTTTGATTTGCGTTTTATCAACTTTACTCTTAGCTCCTCGGTAGCAATAAAATCCCAAACAATAATTTACAACAGTCACACAACATGCAGAATTTGACTCGCCACCTATGATGCTTTTTCTTAGGAATGTATTGTATGAGGGAAGAATTGACACTTTGCTACAATGAGTGACTTATCTATAATAAGATAATTGTGAGGGTGATAATTTTGATGGAATATATAGTTTACATGATCTACAAATGAGTTCAAATCTAGCATATGGATTATAGTCCTGATAGCCTGGGGGAAACCATGTATTATTATCCACTAGGTGGAAGAATTGTGAAATTAACTGAAATCTGTTTCTGGAAAACATTTCCCCAAACCATGGAATGTTTCCTGGAATTTTTAGCCCAGTAAGAAAATATAGTAGGCCTACGAGTTATTGTCATTTCAAGAACAACTGCTACAAATGCCTTCATTTCTGCAGCAGTGACAGGTTGCCACTCCCTGGCTCTAAAATTAGGTGACAACTGCAGCACACAAGACAGAAATTAGGCAGGCATACCGGTTTGTTTTCTTGACCATCAATTCTTACAAAAAAGTGTGAAAAATAGATGAAAATACTGACTTGGTCTAGCATCAAGTGGTGGTGCATGTTTAGGGCCAGGTGTCTCAAGGAATGCAGGAGAGAGTTGAAACTGTATATCTTGATCGGACTGAATTTCACAGAAATTGGGAAACTGGTCATCACTGTCGTTACTGTCTCCATCAACTCTGTCATTATTCCCCTCACTGTCTGAATCGGAAATTTCATAAATCACTGTCACACTAGTACGTTATCACCACTATCGTAATTCTTCTTGTTCTTCTTCTTTTATGACCGCAAATGATCACTTTAGTCAGTCCATCGTTCAGGTCTCTTTGAAGGGATTGCTCGGGTTTTGCGGTCCTCCTGGTACTTCTTCAGACGCTCCGATCTTCGTGCCCTTTCCTTGGTTGAAAATGTGCATGTTGTGGGTTTGTTTTGCGTAAGGGTAAAGCAGAGGTTTGTATTCTTGAGTTTTGTATTCAATTTTATCTTATTTGTGGTGTCTTCTGTTGTAAGGCCTATTTCCTTCAGATCCTCTCATACTTCTCTGATCCATTTACATCTTGTTGTGGTATTTTTTGAGACGAGATTGTGTTGCACTAGTTGTTTCTGAAGTATCGAATACTGCATCCTCATGATATGTCCAAAGAATCCCAGTCTCCTCTTACGCACAGTATCTGTAATGTGTTCTAGATCTTTGTAAATGACTTTGTTAGGTATTATCCGCCACTGTCCATCTTCCTGGTATTTTTTGTTGATAAAGGTTCTTCCAATTCCTTTCAATTTTCTGAAGTCTGTCAGTCTTCGATTGTTTATTCATGCGAAAAAGTGTTTCTGCTGCATATGTACCTTACGGTTTTATAACTGTGTTGTAGTGTTTTATTTTTGCATTTATTGATAGACATTTCTTTTTTCACATGTCCGATGTTAATTTTTGTGCTTTAGCTAATCTATTTGTTCGTGTTTGGATTGAGATTTTTTAAATTTAGGTTATGTGCTATTACTTCTCCAAGATATTTAAATTAAGTTATTATTTTGATTTTATTACCATTTATGGTAACTTCTTTTAGTTGTGTTGGTTTATAGGGGCATAATTTCTTGTTTTCTCAAATGATATTTTGAGGCCAATTTTATTTGCAATGTTTTGAAGTTCTGATATCTGGGTTTTTGCTTCTTTTATGTCAACTGCTAGCAACCTAAATCGTCAGCAAAACCCAGGCAATTTGTTTTGATTTTTTGACCAATCTTTATTTTTGGAGGACATTTCCTAAACTATTCCTCATTACCATTTCTAGATCACTATCATCATTATTTGAAAAATTATCACTCTCAGTATCATGTGAATTACCGCTTGATTCGAGATAATCAGAAACATCACTCAATGATTAACATACTCGACCAAATCGTCATCATTTTCAAATAATAATAATAATAATAATAATAATAATAATAATAATAATAATAATAATAATAATAATAATAATAATAATAATAATAATAATAACATGTTTAATTTATTCTGGCAAAGTTAGGGATGTACTCCCTTTCTTACACATAACCAGTCTTAACCTAGAACACTGTTAACAATAACTACTGACGACAATAATATGAAAACAATATTAACAATAATGACAGTAATAGTATTCACACAGTAACTCTTGTAAACGCCTTAAGGCGGATAACATTTTGCCAGTGTATTCTCCCGTATCCACCTTAAAGCGGATAAGAATTTGCGCGAAAATTTCAAGTTAAAAACGTGCTACAGATGGTTGTTCTTTCATTCTTTCATAGATGGTAGTTTTAGATGAATGTTCTGACCTTCTTTAACATATGTCAAAACAGTAATTCCCGCCTAGAATCACCCAGCAAAAAAATTTCTCTCCCAGCACATTCCAAGCCTGCGTTCTTGCCTCCAGTGTTGTTATGTTAGCGCCACTAGCAAGACACAGTATGGCGAGCAATAAATTTATATAGTCAAACCTCCATAGAACGATTACCGATACAACGATAAAACCGGGTACAGCATCCCGGAAGATTTCCTATATTTACTATGTTAATTGCCCCTCATTAGAACGATGAAGTAATTTTAGTAACACCCTGTTATAACGAAGACAAAGTTTCAAGGATCTTACTATTTTCTGCTTCTAGGAATCTGACCATAACTGTACGTATTGTTTGTTAAACTTCTTGACCTTCAGCGCTGTATTCTTAGAAGCTTCCCTACATACCGTGCTGGCAGTAAGCAGGTAGCGAATAGCCGTGGCAAGCTATGCTCAGCAGCAAGTAGCAAGAGTCAAAGAGCTCCTGTGTTTGAAACAGTGTTAACTGTTGTACTCTGTACATTACTGAGCTTGAGTTGCAGTCAGCAGTGTTGTGTTGAGCTCGTACGAAGTTTATTTACCTGATCTGTGCAATCTGTAAATGGTTTTTTTTTTTTTTTTTTGCTAGGGGCTTTACGTCGCACCGACACAGATAGGTCTTATGGCGACGAATAAATGTTTTTAAGGTGATAAATATGTTTTGGACTTGGCTAATGAGATTTGGACAATGGCTGGAACTCGGAAAGAGATAAGCTTAGAGACTAAACTGGAAGTTCTCAAAGACATTGATAACGGGATGAAACAGGTAGACATGGCGAGGAAGTATGGACTTGCACAATCGACGTTGGCTACGTTCCTTAAAAAAACGGAAGGAAATTGAAGAAAGTTTTCTGGGTGACAAGTTTAACCCTTCAAGAAAAAGAACGAAGACAGCTGCTGCTGAGAATGTGGACAGTGCTACACTGCGGTGGTTTAATGAGATGTGTGCGCAGAACATTCCAATTAATAGCCCCCTGATATGTCAGAAGGCCTTAGATTTCGCTAAGTTGCTTGCCGATTCTAATTTTAAGGCAAGTAACAGATGGCTGCAGAGGATTAAGGAGCGGCATGGGATCATTTTTGAAGTGATTTCAGGCAAAGAAAAATTGGCACCTTTAGGTGATGCAGAATGTTGGCGGAAAAACACCATGTGTAAACTGCTGGAAAAGTACGGTCCTGAAAACATGTACAATGCAGAAGAGATGGGAGTGTTTTACCAGCTGATGCCAGAGAAGGTGATGGCCTTTAGAGGAGAAAAATGTAAAGGAGGGAAGCAATCTAAAGTATGCCTAACGGTTCTTCTCTGCAGCAACATGACGGGGACACATAAGCTGACACCATTGGTGACTGGAAGATCAGCAAACTCCTGATGCTTCAAAAATGTAAAAACTTATCAGTAAGAGTACATACATTTTATTTTATTTTTCCTTAACTTGATGATTTATGCATGTTTACCTAGGCATGTTTAAAAGTTGAGCTGCTGGACATGCTTCTGATGTTCACTGTTAAGAGATTCCAATGTCAGGCTGCAGAAACGGTGAATAATTTAGTGTAGATTGCTGTTCTGTGTACAGGAAGGGATAAACACATGGCGCTGCAGGATTGGGTATTTTTGTTATGGTCCGTGGAGAGGAGCTTGATGCGATCACGGAGATAGGCTGGTTGAGAAGTTTTAAGAATATTATGCAAAAAGCAAAGAGTATGAATCGTGAGTCGTTCTTGCAGGCGAAGCCACCCAAGCCGTGTGTAAGACTGTGTGACATTTGACATCACGAGTACTAGTCATCATTATTACAAACACCTGGTCTGCAGATACGTGCCAAACAGCTGAAATAGAAAACATCATAACATCTACACAACATGCCAAATGGAGATTCTTGTAGTAGTTAGAAACTATGTAGTTTCTACTACAGAGTGATGCCAACTGGAGCTGCCATCTGTCAGATACGTGCTAATTACAGTAGAAGTCTGTTAAAGCCAGAATTCATAACGGCTAAAAATTTACTCACTATAGCGGATTGTTGTTATATCCGATTTTTTATAAAAGTTGAAGGGAAGCCCCGCACAAATTAAAATCGGTATAAAATGGCAATTAGTTTGTTTACAACTTGTGTTTTCGAGGAAGATATCCACGCTATGACTTACTCATTCGTTATTTTTTTAAATTCTGATAGTACGTGAATGCCTATGTTCAATTTCGTGCTGAAAAGGTAGAAATCTTGTATAGACCTTCTAGCACATAACACACAACTGTAACTGTTCCACCTCATCATAACACTTGGGGAGATGAAAGTTATTATCTTGGGACACATGAATATTAAATAAACTATTTGTGGCTTGCCCGCAAATTGCCACGCAAATAGAAACAATCAACATTCCATGGTTCCCCATTTCTCTATGTAATGTTTGGGCGCCATGGTTATAGTTTTAAATAAAACTGTAAACCAACATTTATATTTACTAGCATAGAGACTTACACTGAAATCACAGGGGTAGGATTTTAAATAATTAACCATTAAGTATCGCTTAAGAAAGAAAATTAACGCAATATAAAATACAAATGAATTTATTATACAAAAAAAAATGAGATGAATCGGAATAGTTTCCTTAAAGCGTGGAGGGATTTAGAATTTACTGAATTTACTATTGCTTGCTATATCTAATTGAAGCTCACCAATTGCAGCTTCCATTGAAGTCATCTGGTTTCCGTGGTTACTCGTTCTCTCCTTCTCGATGTAGACTTTGTTCCATGGACATCCTTCCTTCCTTCTCTGATGTGGTACGGGCTATCTGGACTAACACTCCCTACTTGCCTAGTCTTTAAATTCGACATTGGCCCTATACTTGTAAAAACTGATCAGCGTTGATCGTATGAGGAGAAAATTCAGAGATATGAATTTTTCCATATTAGTAGAAATCTCAATCCAACTGAGCTATACTATTTATACGGTACAGACTTGTACCAAATTCCGTAGACTTGAACTTAAACATTGTTCTTCGTCCACAATATTTACTGAATATAACACAAGCTGTAAGCTTGATTCGCCTCACGCAGATCCGATAACATAACCGAAGCGACAACACATTGTACAAAAGTAACTATGTCGCGGAGCGACCACACACTGTTTCAAAAATCAAATCACGTCGTTCAAAGTAGATGTTCACAGTAGAAGTACTAGTGATGGAGTTTCCTTAGTTATGTTGTAAGGTCGTACGGTCCTAAGGTTGTAAGGTCGTAAGGTCCCGTTCTCGTGTTGAGAATCAGTATATATCCGGGCTCACCCCCACTCTTGGTAACAGTTCAATCTCAAAACTCATATACAACGAAGTATCTGATTCGATAGATCGAAGCATCAACTCCCCTTCCCTTCTTCCTCGACAAGTCCAGAAGGCGTGGCGATGATATAGCTGACCAGTTTGCAAGCCTCGCGCACGAGTCGCTGTTTACTAGCCTTGGTCATACGATAAACCCATGACTCACGCAAAATCCCAAGCTTCAAGAATAACCCTCCGTATACACAAACATGAGATGAAATGAAAACAACTATGTCTCAACATATTGACCGTATTTACACCATAATGAATTCTTATCCTACATAATATAATAATTTAAATAATAAAACGATGTTATCATATATACAATATGATTCCAAAAAGCCTTGATTACAAATGATTGACGTTGAATAAATATGTTATTACAAATAATTGCCGATGGCGGGTAAACTTGATATCAAATGATATCGCGTAAAATGATATTATATTAAATTAGTAGGGCTGGAGAAGCCTGGACGGTTACATACGCCCTCCTGTTATTTACAGATATAACATATATGAAAATAACACACTACAACAAAATGGTTGATATATACATCATTACACATGACAAACACTTAATAAAAAACATACATAATTAAATCTTGTATCTCACTGTAGAGTGTCTGTTTCAACGATACCAGATAACATTAGTAATAAATCCTGCCAATTTTCTTGCGAAAGTTTGTCAGCAACACTCATAATATTTACAACAACAGGTAAATAACTCTATCTTTGCACTTTACCATCAAAGTGTTCGGCAGTTCCAGGTTATAATATATATATACACCACACACACACACGTAACCACACGTGGATTACCTCTCTTAGATGGCCGCAAGCAATTTCTTGTTTTCATTGCAAAAAATATTACTACTTAGAAAATCATTGCATTAATTTCCTTCTGCAGTTTCAAAAGAAAATCCCAAGTTACTCATGGCTTCTACAATGGTGTCAGGTCTAGGTTCACAACCTATACATGAATTCACGTTTTCCAACTCAAGTACATTTAATGTTGTCAAAACAACATTGGGGAGACATTACACTTAATTCGCAGAAATATATCGTCTCAGAGAGCGAATATTATAAGTGCCCAACATGACACGATTACCATCTTTCAATCTGTATGCACAAGGACCAACCCGACAATGAATCTGGAATGGACCCTGATACAACAAAAAGAATTTCTTCGTCACTTTCTCTTGACTGGACGAGAGCATGGGAACACGTAACAGAACAGAATCTCCTACCTGAAATTCGTCTAACACCTGACGTTTCTGCTGTCTGCTACGCTTCTCAGCCGCTTTAATCAAATTCTCTCTCGCTAACCTGACATATATCTGAGAGTCCCGCTGAGGTTCCTGTGTGATACCTAGTACTTTTGTCAGCTCATTCCTTGGATTGCTGCCAAAATGAACCTCTAATGGGGTGAATTTCGTACTATCATGCTGAACCATATCAATCCATTTCTCAATCAACACTAAAGAACCAACCCACGCAGTGTGCTTGTCATGAACTAAAGATCGAAACATCCTACCTAATTCCTTCATCGTGCGTTCACACATATTCCCTTGCGGATTCCTAACTGAGGAAAAAACATGTGTGATACCTAACTCTGTCATCACAGCCTTCCACTTCTTCGATGTAAATTGAGATCCGCTATCAGATAATAACCTACTAGGCGTACCTAATTCCTGAACATACTTGTCACTAATAATCTTACTGCAACTAAGACCTGTCGCTTTACTCAATAAAAGATTGACACATTGACTACTCGAAACTTCAATAATATCATCCTCTAACATAGCTTCAATTTGATTGTCTACCGCTTTAGCATATTTATGTGGTATATAAGTAATAATAATAACAACGTAAACGTTTCCACCTTTTCAATACTACAATATATTCACAAAATTACAAATTACACGGTACTAGTTTCGACCCATCTAGGGGTCATCATCAGCCGTATTGGGTCGAAACTAGTACCGTGTAATTTGTAATTTTGTGAATATATTGTAGTATTGAAAAGGTGGAAACGTTTACGTTGTTATTATTATTACTTATATATTATTCTCAGTTCAATACGGACCAAAAACTTGAAATTCATAACCATCAATATTTATGTGGTATCGGATATCTCGGTCCAGCGAATATACTTTTATCCAGCACTGAAAATGAGTGTTCATACACATGTGTTTTGCCAGGTTTCGATGAAAATACTTCCTTGTGTTCTCTCAACACATACAACAATCGGTCCCCCTGACCTTCTTCCAAATTGCTACTATCTACCGCTTCTCTCAAAGCATCATCGTGGTTCTCCTCTAACCACACTTCACACAACTTAAAATCCGCTCTCTCATCTTTTGAAACCTCATTAACACACCACATGTTACAAACCTCCACTTTCGTCTGAACTTCGGCATCCCACGTGACTTTAACATCCTCATTATCCCACCTTAAATATACTATCGCCTCATTGTAATCTAGCCGAGCTGAGTATAAACTTAGCCAGTCAGATCCCAAGATAACATCAAATATAAGATTCGGAATAACAAGACAGATCTGAATTTTCGACTTCTCGTTAATACAAATAGGTATGGCAACTTGTTTACATATTTGCTTGGATCGTTTACCTACAGCAGTGATGATATATGTGGATTTCACAGGCATTTCTTCAATCTCTATATTCTCCTTCTTTCTGTCCTCATACCACTTCGAACTTACATATGATCTTTGACTGTCTGAATCCAATAAAGCCTGATACTGCGCCCTCCATATAACGATCGTAACAACGGGGTTCTCACTTTTACTACCAGCATCGACTTGATTTACTTCCACCTCCCGTAATAACTCATCTCTAACATCGAGATCATAATCCATGTACGTCATTACACAATTTCTTGCAACATGTTCTGAAGACTGATAATCTGATCTCTCATTACCGTCTACTATCAGTTTAAATTACTGTGTCTCCTTGTATCCTGATTTCGGCTTGTACTTTCCTCTACATTTCGTTCCCTCTGAACATTCCTATTTTGCTGGTGTGACTGATTACCTACAGGTTGTTGTCACGGTTGAAACTGACCACGGTGATTGTGTTCTTGTCTTCTGGGTGGTGTCTGAAACTTTGTGTGCTCACGTGTACTATTACTACTTCCTAACGCATCGAAACTTGCTAGCAATCTTTCCATTCCCTGAATAGACTCTATCTGTTGCATACAGCTAGCTTCGCGGATTTTGTTCGGAAAATGTCTGAGTAATAACTTCACAATATCTCTCTCCGCTGACATCCCATCTACGTTTTTACAAATCATAACGTGGGCTAAAAAATATTCGGTCATAGAAACTCCTTCGTGTGGCCTAAATTTCCCAAAAACAATGCGTTCTCTTTCCCTGCTTTGTATAGCTTCACTCCAAAATTTTTCCGTGAAATATTTCTGGAATTCCACCATACTGGTCATGCTGCTCTTATACACCGCAAACCATGATTTCGTTTCCCCAATAAAAGCTTTACCAATTATCTCTAACGCTTCTTCCCATTCAATGATTCCTTCTTCTATTCGCTTTTCAAACCGTTTCTTAACAGTGTTTAAAAAATCTAAAGGGTTTGTCTGCCTCCCATTAAATTTAGGTAGTTCTGTTTCATATATGAAATTAGTACCATGGCACTGACTTCCTATATTACCTTGCTTTTCTCTGATTTCTTTACGTATTTGTGCCTCCGACCTATCAATACGTTCATTTATCCTTTTCTCTCTAGTTTCTACGTCACTCGCAAACTTTTCATTACATATTTTGGCATTAATCTCTACCTTACCACACAGATCATCGTATTGTTGTTGTACTTGTTCTCTAACTTTAGTAACTTCTCCTACTTGTTCCTGCATTTTACAATTAATTGCTGTGATCTGCTGGTCTACTTCGCTCCTAACTTTACAATTTTCTTTCTCTACCAACTCCATGACTTCGCTTCTATGTTCAGTTAACTTTCTTTCTACCACCTTCTCATGTTGGCTATGTCTCATCTCCTGTTCCGCTAACTGATTCTCAAAAAGTTTCTGTTGCTCTAGTGCTTCATCTAATCTATGATCTAAAGCATCCATCCTAGCATTAACTTCTCTGCTAATTTCGGTTTTCGTCTGTTCTATTTCTCTGCTAATTTCGGTTTTCGTTCTCTCTACTTCCTTCTTAATTTCATCTATCCCTTTCATTTCCTTCCTAATCTCATCTATCCCTTTCGTTTGCTCTAATATCCCTTGCATCATTAAAAACAGTTGTCGAATATTCATTTCACTATTCGTATTACCTTTCTTGGCCTCCATCCTAGCTACATCAGATTCTGTGCTATTTTCCATGCTCCCACCACTCTCTACCGTTTTATCTACTTCAATAGTTTCATCTACAACATTCGTAGAATTCAGCGTCTCGCCTCCCTTTACTAAGTTTCCGCTACGTAATTTCATGTCCTTTTTACCTTGTGCAGCCATGATTCCCCCAAAATCACACATACAAATTATATGGACACTCACTTAACCCCCACAAACACAGATTCTACTTTACTGCTTTCTTTCCACAAATACTTGATGGTTTTCGAGCTCCACGTTGGTGCGACAAATGTAACTGTTCCCTCTCGTCATAACACTTGGGGAGATGAAAGTTATTATCTTGGGACACATGAATATTAAATAAACTATTTGTGGCTTGCCCGCAAATTGCCACGCAAATAGAAACAATCAACATTCCATGGTTCCCCATTTCTCTATGTAATGTTTGGGCGCCATGGTTATAGTTTTAAATAAAACTGTAAACCAACATTTATATTTACTAGCATAGAGACTTACACTGAAATCACATGGGTAGGATTTAAAATAATTAACCATTAAGTATCGCTTAAGAAAGAAAATTAACGCAATATAAAATACAAATGAATTTATTATACAAAAAAAAATGAGATGAATCGGAAAAGTTTCCTTAAAGCGTGGAGGGATTTAGAATTTACTGAATTTACTATTGCTTGCTTTATCTAATTGAAGCTCACCAATTGCAGCTTCCGTTGAAGTCATCTGGTTTCCGTGGTTACTCGTTCTCTCCTTCTCGATGTAGACTTTGTTCCATGGACATCCTTCCTTCCTTCTCTGATGTGGTACGGGCTATCTGGACTAACACTCCCTACTTGCCTAGTCTTTAAATTAGACATTGGCCCCATACTTGTAAAAACTGATCAGCGTTGATCGTATGAGGAGAAAATTCAGAGATATGAATTTTTCCATATTAGTAGAAATCTCAATCCAACTGAGCTATACTATTTATACGGTACAGACTTGTACCAAATTCCGTAGACTTGAACTTAAACATTGTTCTTCGTCCACAATATTTACTGAATATAACACAAGCCGTAAGCTTGATTCGTCTCATGCAGATCCGATAACATAACCGAAGCGACAACACATTGTACAAAAGTAACTATGTCGCGGAGCGACCACACACTGTTTCAAAAATCAAATCACGTCGTTCAAAATAGATGTTCACAGTAGAAGTACTAGTGATGGAGTTTCCTTAGTTATGTTGTAAGGTCGTACGGTCCTAAGGTTGTAAGGTCGTAAGGTCCCGTTCTCGTGTTGAGAATCAGTATATATCCGGGCTCACCCCCACTCTTGGTAACAGTTCAATCTCAAAACTCATATACAACGAAGTATCTGATTCGATAGATCGAAGCATCAACTCCCCTTCCCTTCTTCCTCGACAAGTCCAGAAGGCGTGGCGATGATATAGCTGACCAGCTTGCAAGCCTCGCGCACGGGTCGCTGTTTACTAGCCTTGGTCATATGATAAACCCATGACTCACGCAAAATCCCAAGCTTCAAGAATAACCCTCCGTATACACAAACATGAGATGAAATGAAAACAACTATGTCTCAACATATTGACCGTATTTATACCATAATGAATTCTTATCCTACATAATATAATAATTTAAATAATAAAACGATATTATCATATATACAATATGATTCCAAAAAGCCTTGATTACAAATGATTGACGTTAAATAAATATGTTATTACAAATAATTGCCGATGGCGGGTAAACTTGATATCAAATGATATCGTGTAAAATGATATGATATTATATTAAATTAGTAGGGCTGGAGAAGCCTGGACGGTTACACAACTTGGCAAGTAAATATACATATGATTCTTAATTAACCGTATATGTATCCGGAAAACATATTTCAAGAGCCAGTAGAGAAATGATAAAATTCTCACTATAATTTACATGAGAATTTAACCAGACATAAAAAATACATACTTTTAAAAATAATTTGATCTACGTTGCACCAACAGAGATAGGTCTTATGATAATACCAATATAAATGGTCCGTTATTGGACTTATGATGACGATGAAATAGGAAACGGTTAAGAGTGGGAACGAAATGGCTGTGGCCTTAAGGTAGACACAGCCTCAGCATATGCCTGGTGTGGAAATAGGAAACCACGGAAAGCCATATTCAGGGCTGCTGACAGTGCAGTAGGGTTTGAACTCACTATCTCCTGAATGCAAACTGATATCTACCTCTGAAATCAGTGATGCAATCTGCCATATCTCGAGGGGTACCACATTCTCACTTAATTTCAGTATATAGCATTAAAATTAAGCAAACGTTTACTTCAGCTTTTATTTCTAACGAGTTAACAACTGCTATCAGCCACGTTATCTATGCATTTATTATGAAAATATGTTCTCTTTCACTTAGAATTTTCTTAACAGAACAATAGTCAACAGGTATTACCAATCGACTCCAACACCACCTTCAAATGTCGATGAGAGAGCTTGCTAGCGCACAGAGCGAGAAAACTATACCGAAGATGATTGATCGCATTCTGTGGCAAACTTTTGACTTTTCTTATTCAAACATAACTGTATATGTATCATGAAAACAATAAACTTCTCACTATAAATGTGCATTACAAGTTGTCCATTTCATGACCGTATCGATGAATATATTCAGGAAGTTAGTAAAATAACCACCTAATCGATACTTTATTATTGCCTCAGGCAAAACTGAATATAAATTAGCACTTACAGGACATGTTTCGACCACTTAGTGGTACTCTTCAGCTGTATAAAGAAAGAATTGAGAAGAAAAAACATTAGGACAATAAGCACAAATAATAAAAGTTCTTGAGACTCCTTTGTTAAAAAATGGAGGTCATCAGAACAGGAATGGGTAGACATAAAACAGACCAGACGGACAAGAGATATAATCAAACACGACATCGCAGAAGCACAGCCCAATCTCCCTCCTCCCTCACATGATATTTTAGATGACGACAAAACTCTACTTCCCTTCTCTCTAGAGCTTTGCATGGACTGTCAGACTGTTTCACATCGTTACTTCACTAGGTCACACTCAAAGACAAACCCTCTAGACAGCGCAGAATAAACATATTTTCCAAACAAGAACGAGAGGCAAGATGACCTGTTCTGATGACCTCCATTTTTTAACAAAGGAGTCTCCAAAGAACTTTTATTATTTGTGCTTATTGTCCTAATGTTTTTTTCTTCTCAATTGTTTCTTTATACAGCTGAAGAGGACCACTAAGTGGTCGAAACGTGTCCTGTAAGTGCTAATTTATATTCAATTTTGCCTGAGGCAATAATAAAGTATCGATTAGGTATTTATTTTACCAACTTCTTGAATAAATGTGCATTACATAAAAATCAGCTTCATGGTCCGTAATGCACTTAAACAGATTCACAACTAAGTATTTTTTATTTTCCACCTTGTTGATACACAAAATTGCTTAAGGCTACTTACTGGCTAAAAGTGGTACATGTTTCGTTTATTATCAACATCTTCAGCCACATAACACTGTTTAGATGAAACATTCATATATTGACAAAGTATCAATGTTTTAGAGGAAGTGTCCTTAAAATTAACATACGAAGATTGACAGAGTGATGCCATTGACAGAGTGACATGATGTGACATCACGAGAACTAGTCATCATTATTACAAACACCTGGTCTGCAGATACGTGCCAAACAGCTGAAATAGAAAAACTTTTCATAAAAGTTGAAGGGAAGCCCTGCACAAATTAAAATCGGTATAAAATGGCAATTAGTTTGTTTACAACTTGTGTTTTCGAGGAAGAGTGCATAAATATTGATAACAGAAAAAATAGCACGTACTTAATCGCTTGTAATAATGGATGCATCAGTGATAGGGTTCTTGCTATAAGCGCTATAATACACCCGAGACCTCCGGGTGAGAGGCAGGCACGCCACCCCTTGACTGCAGGGCCAGCAAATGTTACCTTAAAGAACGTTATAAGCCCTAATGGGTCTTAACCAACTTAACCAACCAACTTGAAGAGTTAAAGAAGCTTGTCTGGCAGGAGGATGCCACAAAATGAATCTTGTTTGCAGTAGCACAGTGTGCAAAATGTCCGACTCGTTGGCTGAACGGTCAGCGTACTGACCTTCGGTTCAGAGGGTCCTGGGTTCGATTCCCGGCCGGGTCGGGGATTTTAACCTTAATTGGTTAATTCCAATGGCACGGGGGCTGGGTGTATGTGTTGTCTTCATCATAATTTCATCCTCATCACGACGCGCAGTGCGCCTACAGGCGTCAATTAGAAAGACCTGCACCTGGCGAGCCAAACCCGTCCTGGGATATCCCGGCACTAAAAAGCCATACGAATTATATTATATAGTGTGCAAAATCAGAAGTTTTATTATGAAAATTTATTATGAAAACATAATTATTCTCCTCTTTCATTTCAAATTTTCTTTACAGAACAGCAGTCAGTGGGTATTAATAATCAACTCTTATATTGCCTCCGAGTGTCGATGAGAGAGCTAACTATTGCATATGATGATCGATCACATTCAATACAATTGCTGGAGTGCATAAATATTGATAACAGAAAAAATAACAAGCACTTAATCACTTGTAATAATGGATCATCAGTGATAGAGTTCTCGCTATAACTGAAGGATATTACACAGTTGACTATAGGAATTTTGAAGGGACAGATCAAAAGTAGTTATAACAGGGTTCTCGCTATATGCTGTACACGGCATAGCGGACTTCTATTGTATTACACCTTATTTGGACAGTTGCAACACGGAGCGTGACAGCGCTCCTGGCACTTTTTGTTAGTCTACAAAGGAGTTGACTTAAAGAACGTTATAAGCCCTGATGGGTCTTAACCAACTTAACCAACCAACTTGAAGAGTTAAAGAAGCTTGTCTGGCAGGAGGATGCCACAAAATGAATCTTGTTTATAGTAGTCAGTTTGCAAAATCAGAAGTTTTATTAGAAGTGGCACTTGGCAGTACCAGAAGTGATGAAAATAGCGCAAACATTACGTATCAAGTTTTGTCATGGAAATGAATTACTTTACAAAACTTGATTCTTTCGTGTGGTAATACACATGAATAACACAGCTTGAAAGTCTGAAAGAATTCTGGGAGTCATGATTGGAGACAAGGAATAACAAAGGTATATTAAAAAAAAAAAAAAAAAAGCTACACAGCCCTGATGGGTCTTAGCCAACTAAGCAACTGCTGCTCAGCGTGAGGCCAGCAAAAATCCCTGTCCTGGCCGGGAATCAAACCCGAGACCTCCGGGTGAGAGGCAGGCACGCCACCCCCTTGACTGCAGGGCCAGCAAATGTTACCTTAAAGAACATTATAAAATTTAACAATGTCCTGACATTAATGGTCCATAGTAGTATTCCAGATGACTATCTCATTTTAAAATAATACAAAATTAATCACCACTTACCTTCCTGGAGTGCTTTCACTAGACTTCCTTCAATGAATGCAAATGCAAGAGCACTTTTAGCATTCACTTGCGTTTCCAACTTTAGAAGTTTGTTGCCAAACTGTTGCCAGGCACTACGCCGTTTCTCATCTGGTGACTCTGTCAATCGGCGCAGGGCAGCATTGTAACTTTGCTTCATTAGACGCAAAAGTGTTGTCCATCTCCGAGAGTTAAAGCATATCTGCAGATTAATATGGAAAAATTAATAGGAAAGGTAGAGTTCTTAAGGTACAGCTCCAAGCTTTGCAGAAATGAAAATGGGAAACCACAGAAAACATGTACAAGGCTGTCGATCATCGAGTTCATAACCACCATCTCTCAAATGCAAACCTGAAGTTACACAAGCCGCATCGCATACAAGGTTAAACAATGGAGGCAGCCCTTTTCAAGTGCTCTTTGTGGATTATTAAAAATAAATTATACAGTAACTATTTCACTGGAGAAGAATAGAAAACAAGTGGATAGATCGAATGAGCAATAAGGATGTTCTGAGGAGAGTCAACAACGAAAGAACCATTCTGTAGGGGATTTTATGAAGAAACGTAAAACTGATGGGGAATATTATGCGAAGGAACAGAGTACTGGATGATATTATTGTACGCCAGGTTGACGGAAAGAGAGTGGGAAATAAATAAATAAATAAATAAATAAATAAACATAAATAAAAACTAATATTGGGATGGGTAGGACATTTGATAAGAGTATCAGTACAAAGAGCTCTTCATAGACTGTCCATGGTGGACTGACAATCCGAGAAGGAAAGAAAAGAAAAAAAGAAACAGAATGAAAATGGTAGGATTATGTGGAGGAAGAAGCGAGAAAGACGACGGACACCAATGGACAGGAAAAAGCAATATGGATTTTTCTTATCATTAACCACCAATAATGTTGCATAATTATACAATACAAGCTGTGCCTCTATCAAATAAATAATATATGCAAAGGCCAAGTAACTGCTGTTTGGCTGATGGAGGCAGTTTTCAACTAGTATTTTTTTTTAAAAATAAGATTCTGCAGGGGACATGGAAAACGAACGTGTTAAGCGAGAAAATGTACAACTGAATACATTAGTGTGAAGAACACGATATACCAAATATGAGAACCTTTTGCGCTGGAGCTTATAAAATAACAACAGTACACTGAAAGGTGTGAAAAACACCAAACAACAAAAATGAAAACAATTGCACAGAAGCTCATAAAAATATCAAAGTATTATTGCAAATCACTCTCTTTAAAACAAATGTTAGTAGAAGCCTTTTACTTTGGATCAGTTGGTTATTCAAAATTATTTTCTGGTCACAGTCTGAGGCAATGAATTGGAGGTTACCTTTCTGGACAGTAAAAAAGAATCTTACGAAGGGAACGAAAAAGGAAATGAAGTGTTTTGAGTAATTCAGGTGAACTCATAATAGACCCCAGGGAATGACTGGATGGGTAGGAGGAATATTTTGAGAATCTTCTCAACATAAAAGGAAATCTTCCCGACGACGTCGCGAACAACCAAGCTCTTGGTGAGGAGGACAATGGTGTTGGTGAAAATATGCTTGATGAAGCGAAAAGGATGGAAAATAAATTCCATTGTCATGAAGAAGCAGGAAATGGTGAAATATAGTGGGAATGCAGAGATAAAATGGCTTCAAAGAGTGATAAAATTAGCATTGAGTGTTAGTAAGATACCTTCTAATTTGACAAAAGCCATAACTGCAACTATCTATAAGCAAGGGAACAGGAAGGATTACAACAACTATTGAGGTATCTCACTCATCAGTACATCAGGCAAGCTGTTTAGTGGCATCTTGGAAGGAAGGGTGCGACCAGTGGCTGAGAGGATGTTGGATGAAAACCAATACGGTTTCAGACCACAGAGGGGCTGCAAGGATCCAGTTTTCAGTATGCACCACGTAATTGAAAAATGCTACGAGAGGAATAGACAGTTACGTTTGTGTTTCGTAGATCTAGAGAAAGCATGTGACAGAGTACCGAGAGAAAAGATGTCTGCCGTTCTGATGGGCAATGGGATTAAGGGTAAATAATTAAAATCAATCAAAGGCATTTATGTTGATAATTGAGCAGCAGTGAAAATTGATGGCAGAATGAGTTCTTGGTTCAAAGTACTTACAGGGGTTAGAGAAGGGTGTTGTTTACAGTTTACATGGATAATCTGCTGAAAGGTATAAAGTGGCAGGGAGGGATTCAGTTAGGCAGAAATCTAGTAAGCAGTCTGGCCTATGCTGACAACTTGATCTTAATGGCAGATTGTGCCAAAAGCTTGCAGTCTAATACTGTATCTCACAACTTGAAAATACGTGCAATGAGTATGGTATGACCTTTCCAAGACTAAATTGATGTCAGCAGGCAAGAAATCCAAGAGAAGCGAATGTCAGAATGGGGACATAAAATGGGAACAGGCAGAGAATTTCAAGTATTTAGGATGTGTGTTTCCCCAGGATGGTAGTATAGTACGTGAGATTGAATCAAGGTACAGTAAAGCTAATGCAGTTAGCTCACAGTATTCTGTAAGAGGGAAATCAGCTCCTGGAGAAAACTCTTTACATCAGTCTGTTTTCAAACTAACTTTGCTTTACGGGAGTGAAAGTTGGGTGAACTCAGGATACCTTATTCAAAAGCTAGAAGGAACAGACCTGAAAGTAGCGAGAATGATTGCTGGTACAAACAAGTGGGAAAAATGGCAGGAGGGTATTCAGAATGAGAATGTAAAGGCTAAGGTAGTAATGAACTCGATGGATGAAGCTGTATGCATAAACAAGCTTCAGTGGTAGGGTCATGTGAGGTGAATGGAGGAGGGAGGATAAGTTACTTGGAAGAATAATGGAATCTGTTATGGATGGTAAGAGAAGAAGAGGAAGACCAAGACGACGATGGTTAGGTTAAGTTTCAAATGATTTAAAGACAAGAGATATAGAATTAAATGTGGCCACAGAACTAGTTACGAATAGAGGATTGTGGTGATGTTAAGTAAATTCACAGAGGCTTGCAGACTGAACGCTGACAGGCATAACTGTCTGTAATGACGATGTATGTAGTAAGGAATTTCACAACTTTTACCGTACCTACAACTAGACTATCGGAAGACAAATATCCACCATGCTGTTCAACTTCACATGATTATGTTCCTAATCCAGATGTAGGCTATCATGCAACAAATATTTGCTACTCTTCACTGTACCACTCAACACACAAAAAAAAAAAAAAAAAAAAAAAAAAAAATTAACTTCTCAATGAAATGCAAAATACAAGCACGAACCAGCAATGGCCTGCTCCCCGAAGGTGCTACTTATCCTATGAAGTTCAGGAATTCAAGGCCTTTTCCCATTATCACGCAACTGCGGCAAGGGCTCTTGCCCAAGTTAGAAATCACGTTCCTTCCACAAGGGATGACAAGTAACATGTCCAGGACTAGGAAAAATGTGATCATACTAAGCAGTAATACCAGAAATCCATGATGCAGTAAGTGAGGCATTTTTATATAGATTGAATACAATGAGAATTGAGAGTTCAAATCCGCGAAGTGCTAAGCGGAAAAATGTGTTAACGAAGAATGCACTAACTACCGTATCATCCCGAATACCACCCGCACTTTTCCCCCCGAAACGTTGGTTCTAAATCTTGGGTGAGGGTCGTATTCAAGCTGTTCATTCTCGTAAATATTTGCTACGTTTACATGGAGCATTGAAATAGATTTGAATACGGTTACTGTACTCAATATACCACATGTAAATGGGCATTCAGGTATTATTGTCTTTTAGTTGCATTCTGGAAAACAAGATCAATTTTTTCCTCAATACGGTTACAGTGTCATGTAAACACGAAATGTAAGGTAATGAAATACGGTAAATAAAAGAATATGGGTAAATATGCAAGCCGCTGCTGCGGATGCTCGATCGTCATTTGTTTCACAAGTGTTGCTGGCATGCTGGGTGCGCGAATAGCTGATCTTGCGGGATATCGTACTTTGCGAGAGTCGAGACTGTTGGTTACGGAAGTCTACATCACTCACATTCGAGTTCCGTATCTGTCCCGTGAAAGTACTGTCTCGATAGTAAGTGATGGATTCAAAACAGCATCTGTGGTCATTTATTGTGCATGAGAAACTTAAAGTTGTAACCAAAGCTGAAATACTGTATACGGAAATCGTGACGTTGGCAGAAAGTACGATATTGATGAATCATGTATTCGTGATTGGCGGAAGAAGAAGAAAAATCTTCTAAAAAAGTAACGGCGATCAAAGTGTTCCGCAACCGGAGTGCAGTGTTTCCGGAAATTGAAGAACGACGCCACAAATGTGTGATAGAAAAACGTGAGTTAGGATACGGTGTTTCTAGTGAAATGTGTCAATTGACAGCACTAGAGATCTCAAAAGAACTCAAAACACAGGATTTTACTGCAAGCAACAGATGGATCCAAAACTTTTATCAGAGAAAGGGATTGTGCATTCGGAGACGTACGTCTAAATCACAATGTCTCCCTTGGGCATATGAAGAAAAATTAACGGCCTTTCAGTGTCACATTATTCATTTAAGGAAGCAAAATTCTTATTTGCTCTCGCAAATTGGTAATGCTGACCAGACACCTGTCTATTTTGAAATGCCGTTGGAAAATACAGTGGATACGAAGGGTTCTAAAACTGCAACCATCAGAACAGGTGGTAACGAAAAGCAACGATGCACGGTAATGTTGTGCGTATTAGCGGATGGAACCAAACTCCCCCCATATGTGGTTCTGAAAAGGAAAACACTTCCAAAAGGCATACCTGCCAACTTTACAAAACCAAACATCAGGAGATTTTGATATGAAAATCAGGAAAAATCAGGAGAAATCAGGAGATACAATTGGTCAAAACTGCGTATTCTACATGTCTTCCACAATACATACATTATCGTAGAAACTCCATGCATCATGTCCACGTTTAAATTAACACACATTTCCAGCAAAACTGAACGGAATCTAAATCCACAAATATCTTACTCTCACATACGTATTTGTATTCAGTGATACTTAAATACACAACACCGGAAAATTTATAAGAACATATATGGTATAAATATACACCAGAAAATGTATAAGAACATATATGGTATGCCTACCTTCCTTCCATCTTATTGATTAACAGAAGCTTCTCCATCAGTAGAAAATTGCTGTTGATTAAAAGAAGAAGCAGTGGCAGATTTTGCCTGTCTGAGAAACCCACTGTCAAAGATTTATTGAAAGCAGTTGCCCTGTAGCCTTGATTTTACTGTCAACAACCTCTCCATGTTTTCATCAGCAATAGATGACCTGAACTGTGTTCGTGTTTTAGTCACCTGACTAAATATCCTCTCACATTCAGCGTTACTGAGAGGAATTGTTAAAATACCCAAAATAACACGAACTAATCTATCATATTTTAGGCTCCCATCACCACTTCTTAACTTTCCTACCATCGACCACTGCACATCAATTCTTTCTTCCATGAAGATCTCATCTGGTATATCATCTACCTGAAATGCACAGAACTGGGACTGTAATTCATCCATGGCTTCATGCTCTTCACCTGCGTCTGCATTCAGTAACACTGGAAACTTAGCCACAAAATACATCACAGAAGAAAATGAAGCCTCGGATGCAGATGTAATTCGTGCAACGGTCGCATTCTTCAAAGGAAACTTGTGGACAATGTAGTCACATGCGGCAATGAAGTACTTCCAAACTCATGAGAAAAATTCCTCTTTCTCGTCATGCTTCAGATACTCTACGAATTGGGAAGTGCAACTACCAATGAACAAGTCACAATCATTCTTCTGGTTTACCCTGCTGTGGTAATCGACTTCCAAAGGAGAGGAAGATTTAACCACTGAAGGTCGTACAAATTTCGATATCAAATTCCTTAATGTGTCCAGCAGCAGATCTTGCAGTAAATGGATGTGAGGCACACTTGACTGCAAACTTACATTTGGTTTATCAAATGTAGGTATAACATTTGATAAAAACAGACATAAAGCCTTATTTAAATTTGATGACAGGATGACAGGAATTCTTTCTTCACGAGACAGACTGCACTTAATGAATGAATCCTGTTTAGTTGTTTTGGGTGAAGAACAACTTGGGACTGGTGATTCATTGGTTCTTTACCTTGAAGAGGCAGCACTTTCTACTGATGTTTGTTTCATTTTAGGAATATGGTAAGTTTCGAGACTTCCAAGCTGACCTGTCTTACCAGCCTTTACTTCATAATTGAGCAGACTGGACAAAGGCTGCCACTGTTCCAACAACCTGGATAAACATTTGCCCACAGAAAGCCAACGGGTGCACACATGCTTTAAAATTTTCCTAGTCTCGGCATTGTACAGTTCCTGAAATTGTTTCAGTTTCTCTTTTCTCTTAGTACTTCTTTGTAGAAAATAGTAAATGTCCACCAAATAATCATCAATCCTGAATGGCAAGCATGATGCCCCTTTTCTGCAGCCAAATTTAACAAATAGCAGGGACAACCAACAACAAAGAGATCAGGCATATCATGTTTCAGCACACCAGCAACTCCATTCTTCATTCCAACCATTACCGGTGCATTATCACAACATAAGGCTAAACAGTTATTAAGTGGAATATTGCACTCTTTCAGGGTGTTGAGAAGAAAGGCACCTATATTCGCACCAGTTAGGGACAGACAATAAGCAGCTTACAATTTTCTGTCTCTTCTGATTATATACGGTAACAACAATGGGATATAGGTTACAATCTCCTTTGTTACTTCCGTCGGTTGAAACAGAAAATGGCCATTTCTTCAAAGTTTCTACTATTTCTTCTTTCTCTTTCTTTGCCATTTCTCCAATAATTGCAGCAGTCTTTGTTCTTGCACAGCCGTATTTCTTTGCAATATCACTGTCCGGGAACATTTTTCTGAAAAGGTGACCTGCATAATCTGCACAATTAAGTGGCAAATTATGCTCCAAAATGAATGATGTAAACAAGCATTCGGCATTTATCACCCGATCACCTTCAATTTTAACAGCAAAATTTAGTTTTGTATTACTGTCTATACACTTGACATTTTCTCGGTGCTTCTTTGTTTCCACGTGTTTTGAAACATCACTTTTTCCACCATGTGATACAGAAATATCACATCGACAAACAGTACAAAATGCAAAAGATGGACCTTTCCTGGATTCAATAATGCACGGAAACTTTTCTGAAAACTGTTTCAAGAAAACAGAATTGTATTTCTTGGCCATAGTGAAAATTCAAAACACCAAACAAAAACACTACAATATGACGAAAATTTGCATTATAATTTATAAACAGGCACTTAACACAAAAACAAACCACCTTCAGAGATTCGGGAAAGCAAATAACATTCAGCCCACTATAAAAACGTCAATAAATACATATGCTTCACTGAAACACATGCACCCATCAAACCGAACAGGACAGAACAACACTGAACACAAATATATGACAGAACAATCTACAACAGAAGCATCCAAACCAGTGTTAGCCAAAAGTCACCAAATTGTAAATTAAAAGTCGCTCAATCAAATTAACTACCATAATCCAGTTGCACTTCATTGGAATGATAATTAGGCCCTAATCATTTAAGAAATTAAATTCACGTACCTAGTCAGAAGAAAAATAATTCTTCATTTTCCAGCTCCTCGACAGCAGACAACGAAGGTTGCATGTACTGTATTTGCTGATATAGGCCTATACCGATTTTACACATAACTTTCTGAAATTACGTACCAATAATACGTTTTTCTTAGTTTTTATTATTTTTATTTTTGTTACAATCTACTTTACTTAGCACTGTCACAAATAGGTCTTATGGCGACGATGGGATAGGCCTAGGAGTGGGAAGGAAGTACCATATCCTTAAGTAAGGTACAGCCCCAACATTTGTCTGATGAGAAAAAGGGAAACCACAGAAAGCCATCCTCAGGGCTACCACCAGTGGGGTCTGAACCCACTATCTCCCGAATGCAAGCCAACAGCAGCGCGCCCCTAACCGCACGACACCAACTCACTCAGTCCGATTCTTTAACTTTGTACATACTATATGACGGATTTTCCATAATCACACATTAAATTCAATACCCCTTCGAATAACAATTAAGAACACTGTCACTACAACTTCAAACAATACAGGAGTACTATGGTATTATTATAACACTTGCCTCAAACCCGACTGTTGCTATACGAGGCTACAAGGCTAAAAATTACACATCTCTACTCCCTCACAGGAACTATGTGAGTGATATGATAGATGATCGGTCGCTGATAAGCCTTCCGAAAATAGTATGAACTCATGCTCCACACGTGTGAATCAGTTATGCGCTTCGATGCCATTACTTAGCAAATGCGTAGATTAATATATTGCATCACGCGCCCGGGCGATTATAAGAAGCAGATTGCTATTTATCAAGCAATAAATTAAAATTTGCCATAATTGTCTCCAAATGGCTCCTAAAATCACTAAAAAAAACCACTAGTCTCTATCTTTTAATTCTGCCACTAATATTACTAAAAACGACTCCAAAAATCTCGCAACTAATCCCCAGATTGGACTAGACTGATGCGAACTTGCGAATGAACACGAACATAGCACGCGAGAACGAGAGATTGACGATCGAAATACGTGTCGCGATATACAGGTTTCAATAAACATCGCACATTGGCGCGCATTTCTCGTATTAATAAACGTCGATATTTCATTTGAAGCGGCCAATGAGCTAAGGACTTCCGGCCACTGGCGTACAAAGCTGAAAAGGCGGGATTTGAAAACAAATGTTTGAAGTTCGCAAAAAAAGCTAAAATCGGGAGAAATAGTAGAATAATCAGGAGGCGGGAGAAACTGTTGAAAATCAGGAGTCTCCCGCCTAAATCGGGAAAGTTGGCAGGTATGCCAAAAGGAAATTTGCTGTCCGGTGTTATTGTTAGAACACATGAGTTCAGCTGGATGGATAGTGCGTTAGTTGAGGACTGGGTGAAGTGCCATTGACAACGTCGCCCAGGAGCTTTGTTACAAAAACAAAACATGCTTATGTTGGACAGTTACCGAGGACATACAACTGACGAGGTAAAAGATGTGATTAGGAAAGGAAAAAACGATCTTGCGATAACTTCCAGAGGACTCGCTTCTATTCTACAGTTGTAAGATGTGTGCGTGAACCGGCCTTTCAAAACTGCAATGTAACAGTTGTACACCTGATGGTGACCACGCTTTAACACCAACCTGACGAGTTAAGAGGCCTGAAGTGGGACTAATATGCAGCTGGATCAAGACCGCATGGGCGCGCATTCTCAACGATCTAGTGTCCAAAAGCTTTAAGAAATGTGGAATTTAAATTTCAGTGGATGGTAGTGAGGAACGACTATTTGTGGAAAGATGCCAGCGACGAAAGTTTCTATGCTGAAACTTCAGATGACAACGGTGAATTGTGAATGATGTGAGTATTGGACGGATTTTATTAATTGTAAGCTGTTTGAATTTATATTTGTGGTACATTTGAAGAAAATTAAATAGGTATGTAAGTTATCTGATTTTTAAAAATTTCCCCCCCCCCCCATATTTTGCTGCATCAAATTTTTTTTGGGGGGGGGGGTCTTATTCGGTGGCGGGTGGTATTCAGAATTATAGGTAGGTTTCACTGAATTTCAGAGCATAGGCAAGTAGCAAGTACCCAAAGTTGGAATGCAATGGTTTTGAGATTCAAAGGCAGTTTTCTGGTATTTCCACTTTGAAATTAATACGTTCAGAATCTATAATACCAACATGCTTACTCCAATAATAATGAAATTTAATTTTTTTTAAACATGTCTCTTTCCAACAAAAGAATATAGACTGCAACAAAAGTTTCACTATAAAAATCTGGGGTTGAAGATATGAATTACTTGCGGAAATAGGTCTTTATTAAAAACTGCATTTATACAAAATATAAAAGGGGCAAACAAATGAAAACCCAACACCTGCCATAACACACATATCCATACTGCCATCACTGTGGTAGGAGAACTGAATAGTGACAACTCACAGGTGCATGCAGTTGTTGGGTTATGTCTTTGCTGGTGCATGGACTGGTCTAATGTGTTCGTTCAGCTGTAGAAATGGAGGCAAGCAAAGGAGAGCAGGGAAGTGTGGTTCATTTTCTTGTGGCTGAGAGTGCTGGAGTATGCGAAACTCATTGTCGCATGTCTGCTGTGTATGGCGAACCCTGCACATCTATAGCGAGCGTGCATGAGTGGCATAGGAGATTCCGATACTGCAAGACGATGCGCGCCCAGGACAAACCCATCGAGCAATTACTCCTGATGTGATAGGGTGGATTGATATCCTTATCCGGGAAAACTGTCAAATTGTGGAGGAAGAAATTAAGGCTCAGGTTGGCATTAGACAAGGATTCGTGGATGTCATTTATCAAAGATAACTTGCATTTCCGCAAAATATGCGCGCAGCAGTTTCCGGATCAACTGATGGAGGGACAAAAGACTGACAGAATGGCATCACGTCTGAGTCATCTGCAGCAATACCACAAGGAAGAGTATGTGTTTCTGTCCCATATCATCACAGGAGACGAAATGAGATGCCACCATTTCGAGCCCGAGAGCAAACAGCAAAGCCGACAATAGGAACATCACAATTCTCCCCTGCCAAAGAAATCCAAAGCTGTTCACAGAAGTTCAGGTATTTTTTCAGTGTCCCCTAAACAGCTCTAGAGCAGGTTTTTAAATCCGTCATTTCAAGTGTGCGAGTGCGCACATGTGTCATGAAGAATTACTTTCACAGAAGCTGAAAGCTTTTCTGCTTTAAACATAACAGAAATACATTATTTGAATTTCTTTGGGATTTCATCACAATAAACCACCAATTTCTGACCTGAAAGTTTGCTCTTCAAACTTTTGCAAGACTGCAACACTTCCTGAAGCTTTTTAAAAAGTGACCTGGTATATATATTACATGTCAGGCATTACACCGATTATGTAGGCTATGAACAGTAATCTAACCTAAACAAGTTGAAAACGAAAGTTGGAAAATGTTATGAAAATCTCCTGCTCTTATTAAACAGTAAATTTATATAAATTAACTTAAGTAAACAATTTTTTTTAAACGCCATCTTACCTTGTATGAAGTCATAAATGATTTCAAATGTTAATTTTCCAGCTTCAAAATTGGTATGTATGCTTTCAAAAATGTCCTTGTTACACATTTCCCAAGATACAATTTTCTTTTTGTGTTAAAACGTGTGGTAACTGAAGTCTGACCGCGAGATGTTTTGCCTTCTTTGCGAGAATTGAACGCTGTAACATGTTCTGCAGACATCAATGGAAAGCTCTATCCCTTGCAGATATATTTGGTTAGGCATTTTGTAGCATTTCAAATACACACATATAATGGAATGACTCTGTCCATGCATACATTTCTCTCAGAGTAGCAGGCAGCAAACAAAAGCCAGTTATAACATGAAATGGGCTGATCTTTGCAACTCCCTTTGTGTGCAGTGCAAAAGGGCAACCAAGATTTGGTCCCTGGTGGGATGACCTAATTTATATCCTTTATCCCATGACGGGGAGGGGAATTTATTGCTTGGTGCTAGTGGTTTAATATTATTCAGTAATTTTCAACCAATCAGTCTTGGATACTTGTGTATTTGTTAGACTGTTACTTATTAGTGTGTGTTGATTCTATGCGTATTTAGTATTATGAATAAGTAGGCAACCCGCTTAGTTAAGTTTGTGCTGCACGTGTGCCCACTGTCGCTGGTCATTTTGCATTCCACAACTGCAAGGATGTCTTTTATGTGACGGCATCTGTAAGCAACCCAATACGTGGAGATTGTTACTGTTATGATGTCAACATCTCACAGACTCTGGTCTTCCTTCAACCAGCAATTATCTACATATTATTGACCAACATTCTACAAACAGTTGATTGTTGAGCACAAACTCAACACGATCATAAAGTACTGCATATTAAATTGTTTCAAATACAAATTTTGCACATACTTTTTGCTAACTGCTTCAAAAATCACTTTTTTCTTTCAAAATGTAACAAATTTGTTAGATTATACAAAATTTGCAATGTTCTGCAAGATCAAATAATTAAAAAAATTGGTTGGAGGTTGGATGCCAATAGTAACAGTACATTTTATCGAAATTCACCACTGCGAGACATTCTATTCTCCAGTAATTAGGGATTGGAATAATTTACAAAGGGAGACGTGTGATAAATTTCCAACTTCTTTTATACAATTTAAGAAAAGACTAACTAAACAAATGATAGGGAATCTACAACATGGGCAACAACCCTAAATGCAGATCAGAGGCAACTGATTAACTGACTGGCAGAAAAAGAACCATTATCATTGCATGAATACTATTATACTTTATAACGTGCTCCAAATTTTTCAACTATTCTACGTCTGCTACGCTTGACATGCCGCTACTAACCTGTGCGTGTGTGTGTGTGTGCTGTCTTCACCCGTCCAGTTTGTACTGTTCGTGCTGCTTACCCTCCCTCCTTTCTTCCCCTACCGCCTCGCTGTGCAATGTGTACCGTCTGCTCTCGTCTTTTCTGGACGTTTCCATCGGAGTATAAATAAGGCCTGCTCTGGGCTTGATCAGCGAGTTGGATGAAGACGACGACTTGTGTGGAGGGAGGACTTTATTTTACTTACGCTAGCGGCTGGTCTGTGTGCAATGTTTCTTTTTAAATGGTGTATAATGTTCATGATTGAAGCTCAAGGACTGCTGGACGGGTGAGCGAACTTTAAATTTATTTTCCCTTGCCATACCTCACTTTCTTTTTAATGCTGCACTTCCTGTACTGGCTACTAATGACTGTTCACGCTAATAATATTGCTAGTCTGAGCTGTTGACAGTGGTGTTTTTCTTGCAACTGCATTACGATCTCTTTTCAAAATTTGACTTTCAATTGCGTCAAGTGATTACTGTGATATGAATTCCATCAATGCTTGTAGGTTCTATTTTTCCTAATCCCTGTTGCCAGCTTTTGGTACTGTTCTCTTTCACGTCCTTCCCTTTTTCCCCCGTTCCTGTCCCGGGTTTTATCTTTTCTTCTACTTTTGCTATTGTACAGTGGCCTAATGCCTTTCAAAACTTTCTTAAAATTTTCGTATTAATGGGTAATATCTGTTTACCGTTTTGTAGGATACTCCCAATGTAAACTATTGTAAAATTCATCTTGCCTCGAGTCTAACTGTTTTCTTTAAATTGAAATTAGTGTTGTTAAATGGTCGTCCCATATGTTTTTTGGAAATCAGAAGTTTCTAATCTTTAAAATATTGTTGGATTCTTTATTATCTGTTTCACTTTCTTTGGCTTGTAAAAATTCTTCTTGGTGTTTGTGCTAATATATTATTGTTATGAAAAAACTGTTCCTTCTTTTTCCCTGATTTTTATCACGCGCATTTCCATGTCCTTTAATTATCTGTACTTACCTCGGGTTCCTCTGAAAAAATGGACACAGTAATATGCTTCCCTATGCGCTCTGCTGAAATCCTTCACTTTGAAAATTGAAATCTGAGTACTTGTGCATGTATGGATTTTTCTGGAGAGTTGTATATCTTTTTCGTGGCATGCCATCACTTGCATAGATTGGTGTTTATGTTACTGCGTTAGTCGGACTAGTGTCCAAGTTCATGACTTAGTTATATTCTTCTATGATTGTGTTTGTTTTGTTGGTATTTTTACTCACCATTTCCACTCTGGTGTATTGCGAGATTATTCTTAGTGTACATACTTACCCAAGTCTCTAAATCCTAACGTCACAACTTCCAAGTGGCTGCCGAGAAAATGTTATGGAGGCAACAATCTTCTGGGTATTAACATTCTCAATGCTTACTAGTTCTACTGGAGTTAACTGACAATATAACATATTCTGAACATTTTTCAAGTAATTTCATACTTACAGAAATATTATCCAAAAACTTGGCATTATGTGAAACAGAAAAGTAGTCTCTAAAGAGTTTTTCAAATTCCTCCCTTACAGGTGCAGCAACGTACTTCAGATCAACAGGTTTATATCTGCAAAGAAGATGAACATCTCTAGGTTAATTTACATCATAATTCTCTCCAAATGCCTCTCTTTGTATAAAGCAGAGGAGAAAAAGCAACTGAAGAGAAAGAGTATAACAAAACAATGTACTTCAGGAAGACGTGGAGAAAACAACAGAATACAGAAAGCATCTTTCTATTACTAAGATGATAACCAAACTTATTCTTGTAACCTCACAAAAAAAAAAAAAAAAAAAAAAAAAAAAAAAAAAAAAAAATTGTGGGTTTGGACACTATCAGGAACAAACACACACAAGCACACAAGTAAGTGGAAACCAGTAAACCAGGTTAACATAACTCAATCATATGCAGTACGAATACTGTACTTGAAGTGCTTTTATCCCAATCGTATGCAGCCACAGCAGCCTTGAATGAACTTTTCAGGTTTGGATTGGACTTGTGAATGCATACTCCAACAGGAAGCATACTGCAGCATTTGTAACACAAATCCATTTCAGAAAAATCACTGTTCTACAAAAACAAATCATCCAGGAAAAGAAATCGTTACTAAGTACTTTATATATTTTGGCTACTTCGTTCTAATAATTAATCTCCAATTTCCACTGAAACAATCATTTAACTTTAGCAGTCAATCAATACACCTACAAATTAACTATGGCCTTCCCAATGCCGAGACATATTACTCACTCAGATCAACTCATTTTGATATCTCAATCAAATACCAAACTTTTCTCCTTTACCTGTCCTTGCCTGAATGTTATGAATTTTTTTCATATTCAATCCCATCCTGCTGCTTACTGAGACACAACCAATTTTACTTTCTGGTTTCCAGAAATTCCATAGATATTGATGAAGTTCAGTTCATATTTCAAACAAGATGCTAGCCTGTGAAATGGGAGCGAGTCTTCATTACTCCCACAGTTCTACAGCTTGATGTAAATACAGGTAACAGGCTTTGTTAAAAGCATATACCCAGCCCCAGGGAGCCTTAAACTCTTAATAGTTCATACAAAGAAGCCTATAGTAACTATATTCTACAGAGGGTGATAAAAGATAAGGTGAAGAGTTTAGTATAGTTACAGAGACCAGCGATTACAATAATTTAAAGAAATGAGCAAGAGAGGAATATCAAGCACTTAAGCAATTACTAGAAGAAAAGCTACTGAAAGATTTTGCAAGATCAAATTGCAGACAATTATTAAGAGGGCTAGTCTAGAAGAGGACAAATTAACAGCTAACAGGAGAGGTGGTGGTATATATTTTCTAATCACTAGTATGAGTGTCAAAAGCCTGGATTAAATTATAAACCTCTCCGCAACGCTCATATGGAGTGAGGGCATATGATGCTGATGATGGTGATTCGTCCATCGGATGGAGATGTAAAGCTTAGAGAAGATCCCTTGGTGCTATTCGCCACAAGTAGGCTATATGGATCAGCACTGTAACTCTCTCCCTTTCAATTATTATATATAATGCATTTCATTTCATTTCCGTAACTCCTCTGATGGGGTCGACGCATGTCTCCAGACCTTTGTAAAAGGGTTAATGAAAAACAAACAAATACTGTGGGAACTGTCAGGCCCAACAGAAAAAACATGGACGTGATATTTCATCTAAAGTACTAGAAAGAGGTGAATACCAAACGTGGCCACCCAACAACATTTTAGGCCTCAAGTGAAAAGATAACAAAAGATGTTTATTTTTTTCATCTAAACACACAACAGCAAATACCGCTATTACATCAACGGGAAATCCCAGGAGAAAGTGCGGACAAGTGCCAAGTAAAAAAAACTAAACTGGCTCTTGAACACCAAGATGGGATGAAGGGAGCAGATTTACAAGACCAGGTCACTGCCCTTTTTCCCATCATGAGGCAAACAGTCATACATTTTTATATTTTCTAGACATTTGTCTTTTTAATTGCTTTGTAGTGTACTGTACTTTCTCACAGCCAGAGCGCAGGAAACCCTACTACACAGACTTCCGTGTGGCCATAGCAACACAGTTACTTGCGACCGTACAGCTGCCTGATTACAAGGTATGGGGGCGACCTTTACCTATTGCAACCCCTCTTAGGCTACAAGCTAAAAACCCGGCTCATTTTCCCATGCACATCCCTAGTACCGAAAAGAAGAACAATCCCTCTAAGCGATGTTTCGGATGCTCAAAGCAGAAGAAAAGAAGTGAGACAGTGCAAGAAGTGGAAAATTCCACATCATCTTCCCAATGCTTAGAAATCTATCACACAAAAAAACCATTTTAGGCTGAGTACATGTATTCATTGACCTAATGACAAAATTTCAGGTTAATATCTTGTGCAGTTCTCTTTTTGCAATGTTTTCCGTTGTGGTGCACAAACAGCTTCTCCACAGGGATTTAAATCTGAGTCAGTGTGACACGCAGGGGTATTTAAATAGAGTCCATTGGGTTAAAGAAGACTAGGTCATCGGCCTTTCTGTGAATTAATGGTAGTGTTGGCCTCAGGATCCAAGACTGTGGGCTCAAATCTGGTGGTAAAATGCAGATTTTTTAAAGAAAGGAAAAGAGTGTCCTTTTAGCATGATTCTGAAACGAGAAAAATCTCAGGTGACATAGTTGGTGCCTGCATAACAAAACTCAGCAGTAGGTTGTCCAATAGAAGTCTGATATCTTCTGATATCTGCTGTAATAAAAAACATAAAACTGACATACAGGCAGCCTAAATGGCATTGAATCAAAATGCCTGCACATGGTAACTAAAGGTATAAAATTTGTATCATCATCATCATCATGAAATACGAAGTACAGTAGAAGTCCGATATAGCGAGTACGGCATATAACGAGAACTCCGTTATAGCAACGACTTTTTTCTGTCCCTTCAAAATTCCTATATTAAACCGTATATCGTCCTTCGGTTACAGCGAGAACCCTATCACCGGAGCATCCGTTATTACGAGCTATTAACCGCGCGCGATTTTTTCCGTTACCAATATTTATGCACCCCAGCGATGATATTGCATGCGATCGATTACCTTCGGCATCTTTTCTCGCTATGTGCACTAGCGATTTCTCTCGTCGACATTCAAAGCCGATGTCGGAGTCGATTAGTAATACCCGTCGACAGCTGTTCCGTAAAGAAAATTCGAAATGAAGGAGAACATATTTTCGTAATAAATGCGTGAATAACGTGTCCAATAACGGTTGTTAACTCGTTAAAAATTAAGGCCGACTAAACGACCGCTTAATTTTGAGGCTACATACTGCAATTAAGAATGGGATACACCTCGAGATATGGCAGAGTGCTTAATTGATTTCAGAGGTTAGTTTATATTTTGTCGCGTCTGGTTAAATTACGCAAAGGCTATTATGAAAATTTATAGCGAGAAAGTTATACTTTCTTTATTGGCGCTTTAAGTGTGTTTTCATCATACGTATAGTACGGTTAAGTTATGATACGTGACGCTGTTTGAATAAGGAAACTGAAACGTTTGCAACAAAATGCGATCGATCATCTTCGGTACAGTATAGTTTTCTCACTTTGTGCATTTGCGAGCTCTCTCATTGACATTCAAAGGCGATGTTGGAGTTGATTAGTAATACCCATCGAGTGCTGTTCTCTAAAGGAAATTCGAAATGAAAGCGGATAACGCGTTTTCATAATAAATGCGTAAATAACATGGCCGATAGCAGTTGTTAACTCGGTAAAATTAAAGACTGAAATAAACGATATCTTAATTTTAATGTTATATACGGGAATTAAGTAAGAATGTGATGCACCTCAAGATATGGCCAAGTACATCACTGATTTCAGAGGATATTTCGTATCTTCTGGTGTCTAGTTACGGCTATTTACATGTAAATTTTTCGCGAGGAGGTTATTTCTCTATATGCGTTTGAAATATATTTTCATGATAGGCTACATATACGGTTAGGTTAGGTGACGCTATTTGAAGAAGAAAGCTGAGGTGTTTGTCACAGAAATCTCTGGAGTGATACGGCATTTCTCCAAATCAAAGACTTATTCTTTTCTCAGAATCTCATGCGAAAACTCAAAAGTTGTTGCATTCGCGGCCTAACAGTAAGTTAATGGATACCACTGGCAACTACCGCGGTAACCACACTGCTTTTCACACGCGCACAGAACTCGTTGACAATACATGACCGCCTCTTTACTACACATCGCTAGCCGCGACAACCGGTTGTACAGTGCCTGTGTGTTTCTCAAACCTGCAGAATAGCATCAAAACATGCGACCCTTCGAATTCTTAGAAAGCCATGGCTACTCAGTGACAGTGTCATAACGCGTCTATTGTACATGACGCTTAGTAAAATTAAAGTTAATAGGCAGCAGGAATATTTTCATGATAGATAGTCGTACTGTAAAAATACGTGGAAAAGGTATTGCTGGCAATTTGTCAACGGGTTCTAGTCGATATTATGGTGCCAATTTTAAGTTAATGTTTATTAAACACTCGGAAATGTAGAATAATTGTGCAGCCGCAAGAAAATACGGCATCGGCCTAACTAAAGCCAATATTTGGCGTTAGCGTGACGACAAAGAGCTAAAAAAAATGCGTACTGTACAAAAAATGCATTCAGTGGTCCGCAACAAGGACGCTTTAAAGAAGTAGAAGATGAAATTGTGAGGTATGTGCACGAAAAACGCAAGGGCGGAATGGCCATACCGTGGCGCAATAAACTCGTTCGTTGACTTTCAACGTTCGCGATTAGGCCTATACATCGCTAGCCGCTGAATTTGGCCGAACCCGACAAGCGAGACGTGCGTGTAGCGGTAGCCGGTTATATCTGACGCTGCGTAATAAAAGTAACAGTTTTATAGACAGCAGGAATAATTTCCTGATGGATCGTTGTATTGTAGAGACGCATGGAATAGGTATTACCGGAAAATTTTCAACGAGTTCTTTTCGGTATTATGATGCCAATGTTAAGTTAATGGTCCTCAAACCTGCGGAAATAAAGAATAATTGAGCAGCCGCAAAAAAAAAAAAGGAAAGAAATACGGCTTGACGGAAGTCAATGTTCGGCGTCTAAAAATGCATAGGCCTACTGTAAAACAAGGCATTCATATGATTTTACAAACTTCTTTTTGAGCCTGATATAAATTTTTTGAAGGATTCAGAGAAATACGGTACTATATTTTTTTTCAGAATGAAATTAAACATACTTTCACATAGTATCGGATTACAAAAAATAACAAACAAGTAAACCGTAGTGTGGATATCATCTGCGGAAACGCAAGTCTTGAACAAACTGATTGCCGTTTCATACTGATTTTAATGTGCATGAAGGGTTTTCCGACTTTTATACAAAAATCGGATATAACGACAATCCGTTATAGCGAGTAAATTTTTCGCTGTTCTGAATTCTCGCTGTAACGGACTTCTACTGTATAAGTTTTCACTGCACATAAAAGACATAGAGCAACATTTTATGAAGTACTCACCCTCCTAAGAGATCAGCACTATCACTTTGTTGGTTCATATTGATCACAACTAGACGATGATTGGTGCATTCAGCAAGATACTGAACGACTGTTGTCTTGCCAGTACCAGTCTCCCCAACTAGTAGAACAGGCTCCTTTCTTGAGACACAGCGGGCTACACGTTCGAGCAGACAAGCTGCTTGCCGAGTGAAGGAGAAACGGAAACGGCTTGCACTGTTGGTGACAAGAAATATTACAGATGCATCGTGAACATTACATGAAAAATTCGTCAACTTTGGGAACTTTTTAGTTAAAAGAAGTTCTTGTATAATCTACAGCATAGTGCAGTTTTTAGTTGCTTATTTCCACCACAAACAGAAGTGAGAAGAGATACAAATTGATTTTTGGAAAGCTATATTTCTTTTCAGAGTTTGCCATGGTGCGATACAGTGAACTGTATTAACATAATTAACAGTAACAAACACAGTTAACCAAAGTTAACATTTGTTGAGGATATTGCTTTTGTAAACAAAACATAATTATAAAGAGTAAAAAGGCACAAGGAGGCCCATAAAGTAAAGACTGAACTAATTAACAATAGAGCACTCCATAATTACTATCTGCAAAATTACAAGACTGTAATCTTTTCTGTATATTTTAGAGGGACCAAAATATAAGTTTGTAGGAGAGTTAGTGTCAGCAAGAATACACGTTTGTAAAACTTTAATCTAGAATCAACATCAGACCCGGTCAATGGCTGGAATATGTTCAAGATGATTATGATTTGCTGCTTTCCTTGGACTATGACCATTCATCAAATTATGTTGAACCGGTACACATAGCATACTGTGACGTCTGGATTTCTCACATGAGATCATTTAGAATAATATGGGAATCAGTCCCACGATCAGTGAAGACATCAGCAGTACCATGAATTAAATTGATACACATATGCTACGGTTTTTTTTTTTTTTTTTTTTTTTTTTTTTTTAACAATCTGCTTTACATTGCAGCGACACAGATAGGTCTTATGGTGACGATGGGACGGAAAAGGTCTAGGAGGAGGAAGGAAGTGGCCCTGGCCTTAATTAAGGTACAGCCTCAGCATTTGCTTCGTGTGAAAATCGGCAACCACAGAAAACCATTTTTAAGGCTGCCGACAGTGAGGTTCGAAACCACTATCTCCCAAATGCAAGCTCGCAGTTGCATGCACCTAACCGCACAGGAACTTGCTCGGTTAGATATGTTCCTTCAGAACATCAGAGTAATAATGGAGTGAAGAAATATGTACTAGAGCTTTGTGTATGAAGTAGACCTAAAGCACCATAAATAATTACAATGACCATAAACAGAATAGAGTGATTATTTCTTTTTTGCAAATTTGTTTAGATATGTTGCTTGTTTCATTATTACAGTGCACATTTCAAGTGATGTTGAAAATAAACTACAATGATATTATTAAGAACTTTCATCTGATAATGGCTGTAATTTCAATTTTGGGGTATCAGGCATATTTAGTCAACATAGTTTGGTTGGTGGGTGGAAGTTTCTGTAATTACATAGCCAGATGTGTTTTTAACTGTCTTGCAACAATATACCACACCTACTTCGTACCGATTCTCACATATTGTTTAAAGGCATATATTCTACTAAACAATGTCTATAGAAGAATTTAGGTAACAGAAATGACATTTTTTGAACTAAGAATCAAACTATTCGAAAGGACAAAATTAAGAATGAAGTAAACAGGAAGATATCTTGCATTGAGTTCCCTATTATCAGTGTAATAAAGCAGCGCAAACTACAGTGGTATTCACATTATGAGATTGAACACTGAAAGACTTGCCATAGAATACTTTGACTTACTATTTAAGGAAAAAGACCGAGGGAAAAGCCAAGGTAATGATGGACGTGGACAGTAAAATCAGATGTGGAGAAGAAAGGTCACAAATAACAAGATGGCCAGGGAGAAATGCATGAAGACGGGAGGAGACGGAGAGTGCACGTACATCACACTTGAGTAACTGGATTTGGAAAATGACTATGTTGATCACGATGATGATGATAATGATGATTAAAACTATCACAACATTTGTCTGGAGTACAGAAACAGCTGGGGAAGAAATAACATTTAATATAAAATGTTGTCAAGATTGAGATGTGAACCTTGGACCTCTGACAATTATAGCTTACCACCACTATCATGTAGTGATATGACAACTTCTCTACAATAAATGATCACTGTTTTAATGACACATAGAAAAGATGTTGAGTCTATGAAAGTATCCATACACTGGACAACGACCAACTTCGTTCGTGACATTCAACCTGTCTGTATCACAATCAGTAATGCACAAAAATATGTGTAGAGATGTAAAAGTAAATATGACATTTATAATTCCATTCAAGGCGTGCTTTGTTAACACATTCACGACAGTATATGTCTTTCCCAAAGACAGTCCTGCACCACCAGACCACCAGTAGTAGACACTTTCATACTGATTATCATCATCATCATGAAGCAGCTCCACTTTCCCGGGTGCAGTGAATGAGCACTCCCCATTAGTTTCTGCCCATGAAGGTGTTTTCTTCTATTGCAAATCCAGACCTCGCCCAGCTAGATCATTTCTAAACTAATCAATCTTCTTCTTTGGCCAATCTTTGATTTTTTGCCTTCCTTCTCAAACCACACACTCTAGCTGTTTTTTTATGGGTCCATTCTTTTGAGAAAACCAATTATAATAAGCAGATATTGTTGTTTCTTATTTTATTCCTCCTTGCTTCCTGAATCATAGTTCTTATGAACTTCATTTCAACTGCTTGTAGTTTTTTGATATTTCTGCCTTATTGTCAGGGGGAATTTAGCAAGAAATTCAATTCATATCATACAAGGTGCGTTCCATAAATAATGCGACCAAATTCATAAAAAATCATTTATTGAATATATTCGTACAAATAATCAAAAATCTTCAAAATACCACCCTCTTGCATCGATACACTTCTGGAGGCGGTGTTTCCATGCCTGGAAGGCCTTTTCCGGAATGTCCTTTAGAGCCAATGTAACATGTGCCTGGATTCTTTCAATCGTGTCCCAATGTTTTCCTTACATGTCTCCTTTTAACCGAGGAAACAAAAAAAAAAAAGTCAGCGGGAGCCAGGTCAGGACTGTAGGGAGGCTGGGGAACCAATGGGGTGTTGGTCCTGGCTAGGAAGTCGTTGACAATGAAGGCGCTGTGACTCGGCGCGTTGTCGTGATGAATTTTCCATGTGTCCTTGATGTCGCTTCGGCAGCGCGAGACCCTCCTTTTCAGTCTTTTGAGCACTTCCAAGTAGAAAGCTGAGTTCACTGTAGTCCCGGTAGGTACGAATTCGTGATGGACAATACCTCTGACGTCAAAGAAGACAATGAGCATGGTTTTGATCCTGGACTTGCTCATGCGTGCCTTCTTGGGACGGGGTGACGATGGGGTGAGCCATTCTGAACTCTGCCTTTTTGTCTCAGGGTCGTACTCAAAAATCCATGACTCATCAGTAGTGATAACCGAGTTAAAAAAATTAGGATCATTTTCACACATTTCCAACATTTCTCGGCACCGAAGCACTCGCATGTCCTTCTGTTCGTCGGTCAACACTTTTGGGACCAGTTTGGCACACACTTTCTCATGTTCAAATCTTCTGTCACAATGCGGAAAACGGTTGTTTTTGCCATGTTTATTGTTTGTGCTATCAATTGAAGGCTCAGCCGTCTGTCAGAGTTCAAACAATCGCGCACACGCGTCACATTTTCGTCGACTCGTGAGGTTGATGGCCGTCCACTGCGAGGTTCGTCGGTGATCTCCTCTCAGCCCTCCATGAACGACTTGTGCCATCGGAAAACTTGTGATTTGGACAAGCAGTCAGTCCCAAAGGCCTGCTGAAGTAATGGAAACATTTCGTTAGCGGACTTCCCAAGTTTAACGCAAAATTTGATAGCGTACCGTTGCCCTACAGAACGATCCATTGTGCCGTGTTACATGAACTCAAAACGAGCTTGATGGAAACGCACGGTCTGACTCTCCGGCAGCTCGCTGCCGAATGAGACAAAGAGAGTTTGACGCTATCACCCCCCTCCACCTAGCCCAGCAGGTTGGAACACGCTGCGGTGTACAGTTGCGTCAGAAAAAATTGGTCGCATTACTTATGGAATGCACGTTGTATGATTCCAGGAAATGTAAAAGTGTGTGGCGTCATTATCGGATGCAGCTGGCATATGGGGCATATAATGAAGAAGAAATAACTCGCAAAACCATCAACAATGGCAAGGGTACAAATTTCTGTAGTCTTACCAACTGTGGTAATGATTACCAGATAAATTAATGCTCCTAAAGAGAATTGGAATTTCATATTAAATAGCCTTGAGGAGGAAAAGATGTAGATCATGTGTATCATCTATTTTCTACCAGGTGAAGAGAGAGAAAAAATCCAAGAAGACCCAATAAGAACAACCTACAGCTTTGTGAAGAGAGCAGGAATATCTAGGTGGGAATGAAGGAAAAACATGGTAGCAAAAGATCTTAGAGGTCGATGCTAATTAGGAACTAATATTTAGAGGCCCCATGAAGAAAAGGAGAAGGATCATCTATTTTTATGTTTTGTTATAGTAGAAGCCGTTTTCTTTTCAGTTTTGACTTTGTTAATTCGAGGGATACACAAAAATAACCAGAATAACACTGCCAAGGGCGAAGCTTGTGTAGTACGTATTTCTGCCGCCAAACATGTATAGCGCAACTCATTGCCAGTTCAGTGCCGTCTGTGTTGTCAACCTGGCTTGTTCTGTTCATCTGCAGCAATTGATTTTGCTAGCGCTGTTATGTTCTTGTTTCCTTTTTTATGATGGCTAGTTTAAGTGAACAATGCGCAAACCTTTTATTGGGAAGTTTTAAGAAGATTCACAACAGTGTTCGTCTAAACAGACCTGATTTGTGGCAGACAGGAGACTGGTTTATCCACCACGATAACGCACCTGCACACACAGCCATCTCTGTTAAGACAGTTTTTGCCTAAAAATGGCATAGTTCCACTGCTCCACACCCAACCTGGCTCTGTGTGACTTTTTCTTATTTCCACGCATGAAAAGGGGCTTGAAAGGACACCGATTTAACAACAATGAAGGTCAAGGAAAAAACGAGGGAGGAGCTGTTCAGCCATTTCTGAAGATGAATGCAAAAAATATTTTGAACAGTGGAAGCACCAGTGGAAAAAATATATTAGTTGTAATCGAGAGTATTTTGAAGGGGATAAGGTTGTTTGGTAAAAAAAAATTGAAAATATATAGTTTTAAAAAATAATTCCAGTTTTTTGGGGTACCCCCTCATATATAACTTTTGAAGTTTCTCAGAACATCAAAACAATTGCAAGATCAAGAAAAGTAGAAAATAACTGAAAAAGAAGACATTTAATTAATAGCATAATATACCTGAAAAAAACATTAAACTAGAAAAGAATGACCTGTTTCTTTGTTCTCGAAAAAAACATAATCAGATTCCATCAAAACACACTTTTAATTATTACACTAGATTCTCACTAATTCAGCCATTCCTTGCCTGGAGGGGTGCTGATTAGCGAATGATATTATTTAACACTGCAAACACACTAAAAACACGAAACACTACTGTACATACACATACATTCTTAAAACTTTTTAAACATTTTTGACCAAGCATAGGCATTTTGGAACGTCACTAAATTTTCTTTGTTTGAGTGAAGACGGTCGGCGACGGAACGCTTTCTCACGCAGTTTCTTCACTAGCAACAGGTTGGTAATCCATGTGCCCGATTGTTGCAATACATACTGAAGGAATATATCAAAAGCAACAATGCCATCTATGTGTGGATATGGTGTCATCATCATCACTATCATCCTTTTTTTCCAGCATGATTTTTATGATCTCTTCGTCTGTTAAAGTCTCCCCTGTTTCACAATTTTCCTCATCCAACCATTTAAATACAACTACTGCTTCTCCTGGAAGTTTATGTAACATACCAATGTACAAAACATCTGACCTTCTTCTTGTTCTTCTTCTTCTTCTTCTTCTTCTTACAATGCTGTCTCCCTACAAAGTTTGGTGATCCGAAAGATTTCAATAGAAGTTTGTCCATACCAGTGGTGAAAGTCTTTAAGCCAAGAATTTCTCCGTCTCCTAACAGATCGTTTTCCTTCAATTTTCCCCTCGAGGATACGTTCGAAGTTTTATTGTTCACCTCTCAACATGCCCAACGTACCTGGAGCTTTCACTCCTTAACAGTTGTTAGAGATTCATTTTTTTTTTTTTTAATTTAACAAATTGAGGACTTCCTTATTGGTCTTCCTTTCTACCCAGGATATTCAAAGCATTCTTCTGTACAAGTACCTCTCAAAAGCTTCAGTCCGCATCTCCAGCAAAGGGCTGAACATCCAGCATTTGAAACCGTACTGAAGGACAGGGAAAACATAGCATCACAACATCTGAACTCAGAGCTGAAGGTTGAGATTTCTACCGTGAATAGGCCCTTCGTACTGATCATGTAGATTGGTTCAACACTGTCCCTCGGAAATGAACAACAGAATATTAAGTGAGACGGACCAGGGATCGCTGAAACCAGCCTAAGTGGGGAAGCACCATTGATCTTGAAATCAGGACACCTTCTCTTCCAAAGAAACTCCAAGGCAAATACGCACGTCAGGGGCGTGGCTTTACAGATCCACAAAATTATGAAGCATCTCGTTACCTCACCGTGGGCAATTTCCAACACTCATCTACGCAATGCTGAAGATCAACAAGTACAATATGATCCAGATAACAGGCGCCTATTTCATCTCTAACAGCTGAAGAAACTTAGCAATTTAAAAAAATCTTACGTCTGCGAGAAGGGCAGAAAATGCTAAATTCACCAACTTGAAGGATGACTTTAATGCCAAAATCAGAGTAAAATCCATAGCAGAACTCCCATACATTGGCAACTTATGTTTGGGTCTACACCACCAGAGAGGACAAACAATGATCTAATTCCTCACTACAAAAAAATCTACTGCTTAAACACGTTCTCCAAAAAGCCTTCATCAGTGAAGGACAGTATAATAATGGTCATTGTTAGCAAGTAGATGCCCTGTACGGTGAAGGGAGTGGGGGACCAGACAGACAAGAGAATGGAAAAAAGGAGTGGTTGTACTTTGCTAACAATACAACTTTGTTAGCAAACAGTCAAGAACAATTATTTGAACTCATTCAGTTAACTGAAAAGGGCAGCCAAGAACTTCGTTTAGAAATGAACACCTCGAAAATGAAAATAATGATAGTAGACAGGCAGAATAACAACCATCCAGAAATGAAGCGGATTGATGCTGGTAGTACATGGAAGAATGGGCGAGTGTTGGATAGAACTGTTGTGTTTTATTTGCCTTGGTAATTTTACCAACATTACGCATAGCTTTATATGCCTGATCAGCATTTTAAATATTGACCAGTTGAATTTCTTTTTGTTCATTTTCTGTTACAGCAGAATTGATTGTACAGGACTGGTAAGTCTCAATATCACTTCTAAGGATCCCTGTTTTTAGATTCATTTCATAGAATACCGATTGGTAGGAAATACAGCTTCCTTCTGTAAGTGGGTACTTATATTCAAATGCTCTGTACATCTTCGCTATTGTCAAAATGAGGGCAGAAATTGTTTCTTGGTTCTGTTAAAAATTAAATAACTGGAAAGGAGGTTCAACCTATTGAATAGTTCAAATAAATTAGGGGAACATGGTTTTGTAACATCTGGCATGTGAATGTTAATTTGGTAGATGGGGTTCCAATGGTCGTACAGCATACCTTGAGACCTTAGCTCAGGGATGGCGAATAATTTCAATACGGAACAACGAAATTTTTATCTTTTCTTGGTTCTGTGGCGAGAATAGTGGTTAGGCTGTCAAGGAAGACTCAATATCCTCTTCAACTTGCTATTGCATATTAATAATGAGAGAGTAGGAGTCTATTGTAGCCATTACACATCTGATCCTTGGGTGCAGTTATCCCTTCTTCCAAATTTCTTTGAACTGTTTGGATATGTTTGCGAGATATTAAAAATGTGTGATCAACAAACTTTTGCAGACTTGCAGAGAGAATAATTTGCAACAAAATGTGGCTAGTTTCCTAGATGAAGCACCAGTTTTCCATTTTCCTTGCCTCTCTGGTTCCTTTACCTCAATGTATTTCATTAAGAAAAGGGATTGCTCATTATACATAGTTCAAATAAATTAGGGGAATATGGTTTTGTAACATCTGGCATGTGAATGTTAATTTGGTAGATGGGGTTCCAATGGTCGTACAGCATACCTTGAGACCTTAGCTCAGGGATGGCGAACTTTTTCCAACTAGTGTGCCATTTTAAGTATAGTTTATTATTCTCAACTGTCTACTGTGCCACTTGTTATTTTTGTTTGGAAGGGCTACTACCACTACCCCCCCCCTCCTCCCTCACCACCGCAACCACCGACTTCCATCCCTAATACCAAATTATGTTTCAAAATATGTTTTTACATATATACATTGTAAAATAATACATTTGCTTGCAAGTTTCGTGGACGTACTTTGCCAATAGCGCAAAAATTCTCACTAGCCATGTCATTAATATTAGGTTCATGACATGTTGTCTTCAATAACAGACGAGAAGCACTTAGATCTGAACCAATACGGTTTCTAACTGTTGAGATAACAACTTTCATTGCAGAAAATAGCTGCTCGCAGGCGTGTTTCTTCATGGCCAAAAACATTTGTGGCAGGCTGTTTCACTGTTCAAGTATTAATTTCTCTGGCTTCTAGCGAGAGTATTCACCATCAACAGCACACTCAATTTTTATCAATTCTTCGCCGAGTTGTACGAATTTGTTCACCCATGTACTGCTTTCTTGAAATTCAGTCAACTCCATTTCTAAACAGTCAATGTCTGCCTACTCAAAAAATTGATCTTAATATCACTCATTAGGCCGGCCCCGTGGTGTAGGGGTAGCGTGCCTGCCTCTTACCCGGAGGCCCCGGGTTCGATTCCCGGCCAGGATAGGGATTTTTACCTGGACCTGAGGGCTGGTTCGAGGTCCACTCAGCCTACGTGATTAGAATTGAGGAGCTATCTGACGGTGAGATAGCGGCCCCGGTCTAGAAAGCCAAGAATAACGGCCGAGAGGATTCGTCGTGCTGACCACACGACACCTCGTAATCTGCAGGCCTTCGGGCTGAGCAGCGGTCGCTTGGTAGGCCAAGGCCCTTCAAGGGCTGTAGTGCCATGGGGTTTGGGGGGGTTTATCACTCATTAGTGTATTATGCGGTTTTTTAAAATAAAAGTGCGATAGTTTCTCCAAATCTCGAAATTGGGATAATCTCTCGGCAACTATTTGCCTTAAAAAATTCAAAACAATAAACAGGTTGCTCACTAAGAATAATTATGCGGTGCTGCCAACCACACACAAGCCAAACTTCACTAATTCACTGATGTGGGTGAGCAAATGGCTCTTAAGGTGTATCTGACATTTATCTCACTTGACTTCCTGACCTACCAGTGTTACAGTGTTGCCATAATGCACGTCCCAATGGAACTAGACTTTAGATATTCGGTATTTATATCTTAAACCTGAAACATTATGGCTGTACGGTGCACGAGATATATATAGTCTATGGTACAAGACTTACATAAAACCGTGAATATGTGCATGTAGTGTGCCACCGAAATTGTGTTTGCATGTCATCTACTGGCACGCGTGGCATAGGTTCACCATCCCTGCCTTAGCTACTCAGGGTATGTCAAATCGAAGTTATACTCTATCTGTAGGCACAGCCATGCATTAAACTATCAGGTGACCCCTCAAAACAAAGTGAATAGTGGTGCATCCATGTGTCGTTGTGAGTTACACAGACTACTGCGGTTATTTGAGCACACTGTATGTCAACCAGCACATCCCATGAGACATCTTAACGAGGTTCAAGTCGCAAGGGCCATCACTTTGATCCAGGAACGATGGACTTTTCGTAGTGTTGCTGTGGATCTCTCTCTGTCAGTTATTCACCACTTGTGAAATCTTTACAATGAGACAGACCAGTTCACAAGGAGGGTTGTAAAAGGTCGTGGAAGTATGACGACCCCACAGGATGACCGATATCTGACCATCTGTGCGTTGCGGTGACGTTCAGCAACTGCTAGAGACTTGCAACCTCAGGAGGGTCACTGGAGTCAGGGTGTCTGACCAGACAGCACGGAACAGTTTAAGAGAGGTGTCCTCATGACCCAAACGCCCTATTCGAGTGCCCCGTTTAACGCAGTAACATCGTGCAGCTCACCTTCTGTTTGCCCTTACCCACGTCAACTGGCAACTACAACTGCCACGTAGGTGCCAAGCGGTGATAAATGCTCATGGAGGACATTAACCATACTGAAGCTCTCCAACTGTGATAAAAATGCACCCTGGTGGACTGTTATAACTTTGTTTTTTCCCCTATTTGGATATTTCTGTTTGTGTTCTGAAAATAAACGCAAATCCATCAATGTTCTTTTGTATGCTACAACGGTAAAGAATAAACGTTTAGCTGGTAATATACCTGGGTGTGAAGCATTGTTTTGTGGAGGATGGCATAAATTCAAAAATATGTTTTCCTAACTTTTTTAAACTGTGTGGTATAACTTATAAAAGTCGAAGAAGCAGGAGAGTTTCTCTTCAGAAGTCAATTGTTTGCACCCTGGCTTTTCATATTTACAATCGGAAGTATCTGTTGTTCTATGTTCCTAACACTTTTATCATATTTGCTGATGTAAGCCCTTATGCTATACCATGGCCATTCTCACTTGGCACCTTTTCACACAGATTACTTTTCCTTTATCTTCTGTCCTTGGTCATCCTACTGTATTTACGGCACTTGGTGATAGGTGCATCTGATCATTGCTATTACTAGATTGCATAACCATTTCAGTAATAAGAAATTATCCATCCACTTTCCAAAGACAGAATAACACTGCCTGCATACTGCAGAACGAATGGTCATCGCAATTTGTGCAGCCTGGTGCGAGGGTAGCAGGCATATTGCTTCCATGTTCGACACAGACCCTTGTTCGACTATGAAAGCATATTTTGCTTCAGAATTTTCTGCACAGTGATGTCATCTATTATCGAAACTTAAAATTAACTCTATAGCTAGATGGAAGAGGCAGCATAGACCATTGTTCTGCAAATAACTTAGTTTTATAAAAATGTAGACTAGATCCTCATCCACAGTTACGCTTCAAACATGAAATGAGGACCGTTTTTGCAAAACTTGCTTTCTGCAAAAAATGGGAAATTTACTTTTTTATTGATTCACATTCATATTGAAGTCCTCTATAGGATGGTGAAACCTGTTTTTGTATAACATGCTTCTTGCTGCAGTAATAGTCGATAAAATTTAGCGAGCTTTTGCAAAACTAGCTTTCTACTACTTAAGAGTTACAGCAAAACTTGCTTTCTACAGGAATGATTTTCATTTTGAAGTCACTGAAACTGTTAATCTTTATAACTGCATGGATTTGGTTTAAAATTAATACGACAATGGTCCTCTTGTTGGTGTTAATAAATATCTGATAAAATTAGAATGATACTATTTTCCTTTCTTTTTGTGGTTTCTTTTATATTCATAAAGCGTATATGCCAAAGACAATGTTTAAATTATTTTGAAGACTATGATGTCGAATAATTTTGAGTGAAAGGTGGATAAAATGTCCATGTAAAAAAATTTCATAGAACAAGAATAACATTCCCTTCTGAATTAACTGATGGTGGTGGTGATTATTGTTTTAAGAGGAAGTACAACTAGGCAACCATCCTCTATATAACACTAATCAGAGGGAAAACTGGAAGGGATCCGACACTTTGAAAAATGAAGGTATCGGCCAAAGGAAGACAAAGGCCACGAAGGGCATGAAAATGAGAGACTCCCTAGGCGTCCATACGTAATACCGTCGGGGTCCAAAAAGGACAAGAGTTGACCAAGGGAGGTAGAATAGGATAGATGAAAGTGAGGAGCCTGGAACAATTAAGTGGAAATAATGCCAGGACTCAGCTAAGGGCCCCGTGGTCGCCAACCCACGCTCCAAAGTTCAGAGCCCCTGGGGCCCCTTTTAGTCACCTCTTACGACAGGCAGCGGATACTGATATTCATCAGAGTGTACATATCAGAAATTGCAGGAATGGTGTACTGTAAAACTTACACTGTTATTAAATACATTTAATTGATGGAAAAACCAAGATAACTCATGTTTTAGTAAAATTACTAACACTTTCTTCACTAATATTTTGTGTAGAATGCAAGTTTTGAAAGAACTGTTGACCTTTGAACCCTCATACAGTGTACAATTCTTAAATTAAATAAAACCCAAAGATCACCCTGTAATAAGCACTAATTATAAAGTTGATCAACAAAAAAGAAAGGTTATAACTAAAAAGCCCTTCTTGGAAAACAGTTTTTTGTCTCTCCTGAAAAATTTCACTTTTTCACAAAGCAAGTTTTGCAAAAACGGTCCTCAAATGTTGACATATAATATACAGCAACATTAAATTCCTAAAGTATATAATGATGTTAATAATGGCAAGATACACCATGTGATCAAAAGTACCCGGACACCCCCAAAAACATACGTTTTTCATCTTAGGTGCAGTGTGCTGCCACCTACTGCCAGGTACTCCATAGCAGAGACCTCATTAGTCAACAGACATTGTGACAGAACAGAATGGGGCGCTCCGCGGAACTCACAGATTTCGAACGTGGTCAGGTGATTGGGTGTCACCTGTGTCAGAAGTCTGTACGCAAGATTTACACACTCCTAAACATCCATAGGTCCACTGTTTCTGATGTGACGGTGAAGGGACACGTTCAGCATGAAATCGTGCAGGCCGACCTCGTCTGTTGACTGACAAGAGACCGCCGACAGTGTAATAGGCAGGCATCTATCCACACCATCACACAGGAATTCCAAACTACATCAGGATCCACTCCAAGTACTATGACAGTTCGGCGGGAGGTGAGAAAACTTGGATTTCAGGGTCCAGTGGCTGCCCATAAACCACACATCACGCAGGTCAATGCCAAATGACGCCTCGCTGGGTGTAAGGAGCCTAAACATTGGACGATTGAACAGTGGAAAAATGTTGTGTGGAGTGACGAATCACTGTACACAATATGGCAATCCGAAGGCAGGGTGTGGGTATGGCGAATGCCCGGTGAACGTCATCTGCCAGCATGTGTAGTGCCAACAGTAAAATTTGAGGGTGGTGGTGTTATGGTGTGGTCGTGCTTTTCATGGAGGGGGCTTGCACCCCTTGTTGTTTTGCGTGCCACTATCACAGCACAGGCCCACATTGATGTTTTAAGCACCTTTATTGCTTCCCACTGTTGAAGAGTACTTCTGGGATGGCGACTGCATCTCTCAAAATGAACGAGCACCTGTTCATAATGCACGGCCTGTGTGCCGGAGTGGTTACACAACATTAACATCCCTGTCATGGACCGGCCTGCGGAGAGTCCCGACATGAATCCTATAGAACACCTTTGGGATGTTTTGGAACGTTGACTTCATGCCAGGCCTCACCGACAGACATCGCTACCTCTCCTCAGTGCAGCGCTCCATGAAGAATGGGCTGCCATTCCCCAAGCAACCTTCCAGCACCTGACTGAACATATGCCTGCAAGAGTGAAAGCTATCATCAAGGCTAAGGGTGAGCCAACACCATACTGAATTCCAGCATTACCGATGGAGGGCGCTACGAGCTTGTATGTCATGATCAGCCAGGTGTCCGGATACTTCTGATATACCTGAAGAGATGACCAATTTCTTAAGCTACATGAAACAAAATGGCTATTACTCACCTGCTCAGTCTGGCAACATCCTTTGTTTGCTTCGGCAGCACAGCTCTGCCAGCTACAAAGCTTAAGGAAGCCATACTAATGTTCGGCTTGTGCATTTTGCAGAAATACTCAGCTTTGGTTCTAATAATCCCTAGACAGCTACCAATAGCTGCAGCTAGTTGAACTCTGGTATCTGTCGGCAGAAAGAAAACACACAAATATCAAACAAATGAGAGTTAAAAAGAAGCATAAAAAGGAAGTATACAGCCTAAGTTAAGCAGAGACACAAGAAATTATATCATATTCAGATAGTGAATTAAGAAAGGCTGAAAGGAAGTTAATTAGCTTGGTTATATCACCTTATATTTACACCATGAAACACACAATCACTATTACTCTTAAAAGGGTCTTTCTAAAACGGATTTATTCGATTTTGAGTGGTGAAACATTCTGGGAAAGGAGACAAGTGCTGTATTCTGCTAAGCTTGAGAATTTCATATAATGCCTAAATATTATAAAATGAAAGCTCTTCAAACACATGACCACACCTAAAAGAGCTGTGAATAGGTTTTGTATAGCGAGATCTTGAAGGTACCACTCAAAATTATTATAACAAAAGTACAGATTTGTGTGGTGGTCATTCCGTGGATCAACACCATTTCCTTTACAAATATTAAGAAAAATGACCTGTTACGATCTCCATCCATCACCGAGCTGGGTGTCCAACAGATCGACTTCCTCTGGACTGGTAGCATAGGGTCTTTACTTCTTCCTCATGGTTTAACGTTACACTAACACATTGAAGTTTTTCAGCGATGCAAGGATGGGAAAGGGTTAGGATTGGGAAGGAAGCTACTGTGGCCTTAATTATGGTACAGTCCCAGCATTTGCCAGGTGTAAAAATGGGAAATCACAGAAAACCATCTCCAGGGCTGCCAAGAGTGGGATTTGAACCCACCATCTTATGAATGCAAGTTCATAGCTATGCAAGGCATAGGATCTGCTTAGGAAATGTTTCTCTAGGCATTCTGTTGATGCAATCATTCCACTTCAAGGTATTTTGAGAATAAATGCACAGTTCATAGATTGCATGGTTGTGTTAAG